>NC_081406.1:370336261-370451261 GCF_030272615.1 Cryptomeria japonica | reverse complement strand
GAATTAATTAATAGGTTTCCATCCATTAATTAATTCATGAAAGAGACCTAGGACTAAATAAGTAGATTTATTTAACCCATTAAGAAGAAAAGGATTAAATGAACAAATCATAAAACCCTAGAAATAAGAGGACAAGGAATTAGGTCAAGACAACAAGAAATTAATGTAGGTTTGATCATGATTCTGACTGACAAAGGACCAATGTTGATAAATGATTAAAATTGGTTGACAAAAATCAATGACAAATTGACCAAGATTGACAAGGACAAGGATCGATGATGAATCAATCGCAAAATGATGAGATTGACAAGGACAAGGATTGATCACAAAATGACAAGGTTGACAAGGACAAGGATCGATGACAAATCGATCGCAAAATGACGAGATTGACAAGGACAAGGACCGACCAAAATCATGACTGAAAATTGCTATCGACAAGACCTCATTCGAAAGCGAGAAAAATGAGGAATGAAGAAGAAGGACTCGATGCTCGCAAATGATAAAGACCAAGTGCACAACATAGAAGAAATGTTAATGTGACGCAAGAACCCTAAAATAAGGCAATGCGCAAATGTTAAAGTATTACTCTGCAAGCGTTGACCATTTTTAAATGTCTACATTTTTCCCCTCTTTGAGACAATGCGATTCTAAGCGTTGTTTCAAAGAACAATAATGAAAATGCCCCAGACAATAATAATGACATATGCATGCCCCCTTGAGGAATTGGCCGGAAAAATCTAGAAAAGAGGCCAAGTGATTGATAAGAATGACAGAAGACGATAGGTTCGAACGAACTGCCAAGACTAATGGAGGAAATGTTAGTAAGCAGAAATTAGACAGAGGACAGTTAGAGATGAAGGAAAACTTGCTTTCACAAATGCACATAAGTAGGTGAGAACCTTTATTTAATGTAGCAAAGAAGATGTAGAGCATCATGACATTGAAGGCCAGAGCTGGAACGCAACCCCTTTTGCAAAAGACAGACACATCGCACACAAGGAATGAGTGAAGCATCCTAGGGTGCATACATCAAGGGTCGAGGTCTGTGCGGCATTCACAAAGGGAACGTACTTATCATAGACACCCAATGATATAGTTGCCCCAGTTTGTGACAAACATTCCACAAACAACAAACACAACAAAAAACAAAAGGGACCATGAACCATCCCGGTCACTCTAAATCACTTAGTGACATCATCGAGCAACATAGGAACATGATCGAAGCCAAAGATAAATCAGTAAAAAGATAAGACGCACAAATTCAACCAAGTCAAACAAATAGACTGATTGTTATTGTCAAAAGTGGAAAACAAGAATGATCATGCTGTCTGGTTTCAGGGAATGCGGTATCCCATCTAAGACAGGACACAGTCTGGTTTCGAGTATACCACACCCTATATAAGACCCATGATAATAGTGACAAGGACAAATGATATTGATGTTGAGTGATTGACATGACAATTTTGATCAGTTTGAATGCCTGGTTTGATTGAAAAGTTCATCTATTAATGCATGATTTCATTAAAGCACAATGTTTGATTGATTGTCGTTGGATGTATGCTCAGCGATCTGTCTATGCACAAAGGGATCATTTATTGACAAAATGCAAAATGCCAAAGAAATTGTTTTTGGATTTTGATGTCTTCCACTTTGTAGGAATTTCGAGTTTGTACAATTTTTTTTTTTTGTTCATTTTTCAGGACTTTATTTGACTTTTTAGGGATTTTTTCAAGACATTATTTGATTTTTAGGGATTTTTTCAGGACATTATTTGATTTTTTTGGATTTTTGACATTTTAGCTGAAAATGAACACATGATTTTTTTTATGTTTTTGAATGTTTTTAGGATTTTTTTTTTTGATTATTTAAGGACATTTTTCAACTTTTAGGGATTTTTTATGATTTTGCCCCCAGTGTCTAGCAAGGCAAGGAATATGACAGGTGAATAAATAGGCTTGCTGAAATGATGGTGGATAGAGGGAAGACAAAGGCCTTTTATCATGGAGACAATATGGATGCAATTTTCAAGGGCTATTGCGTGATGGGACAAGAGACTGGATATGACAATGTAAAGCAGGAACATGGCATGAGGGACATGTCAAGAGGTTTTTGAAACTATGTTTAAATTTTGCGTCCTTATGTCAGATCAAGATCAAGGAATGAAACATAGTGTATGGATAGTGATAAGATATGGATAGGATAAGAAAGACCAAGAATGGATAAGGGACATGGACTGAAGGTCAGGGTAGGCTAAGGGATAGTGGCAGAAAGTTGCAATAAGCTAGGGAATATGGATGAAAGGTTGTAATAATCAATTGGATAAATGACCAAAAGCTATGATAGACTAAAAGTTGCAAACAAGATGCATGATGCTCATGATGATCTTCAGCCTTGTCAAGATCAAAGGTGGAAAGAGGAAATGGACATGAGGGACAATATGATAATGGAGGAGGATGACATGGTATGATAGGATAATGAAGGGCAATAGGATATGAAGGAGGAAACCTACTCCCAAGTGTGGTATGCAAGAAGTTCATAGATTACACATGACGCTTGTTTGCCAGGTTTTCATCATGGTACTTGCCCAAGGCGCCTGTTTGCCAGGTTTTCACTAGTGGACGAATTATTTTTGCTTTACTTTTTTCTTTTCTTTTTCTTTTTCTTTTTTTCACTTTTTTTTTGTCTTTTGACTTTTTCAATAGAAAATGGACACATGATAGGGGATGGAAGAAGGACTCAAGAGTCTTTTTGTTTTTTTTTGGATAGTAGCCTTGAAAAAAATGGACCATGACCTTTAAAAGTATGCTCAAAGACGTTGGTAGGATAAGGACATGGAAAAAGAGATTAAACTAAGGCAAGGATTTGTGCAAAGGATTGGACCAGAGGGATGGAAGGATGGAAAATATGCATTGGATAATGGATAGGGTATTGGAAGAATTGGGCTTCACTGGATGGAAATGAAGGCAAGATCAACATTGACACACACCTTGAGGGGTGATGGACTGATGGAGGAAGAGTGGGTTTTGGATATGGAGATTTTGATGAAGGAATAGCTAGGGATTTGTGGACATAAGGACCCAAAATGGAAGAAGGAGGTGATGGAGGAACAAATTTGAGAGGTTTGGATGGAGGAATATCAATTTTGGATGCCAAGTTGGATGTTTCTTTAGGCTTTTGTGCTTCAAGAAGCTGCTTAGGGATCCACATGGTTTTTGATTTTTCATGCTTTTGTGGTTCCTTGGAGTGCATTGCTTGCACAAGGGATTTAGGAACCCATATAGATTTTAACTTTTGTTTTTGAGCAATGGGCCTTTGTGACCTTTTGGATTTTTCCTTTTCTTTATAGATCAAATTTTTCTTTGCTTTGACATGTTGATTACATTGGACATGTTGATCCTTGAATACATGTGGATTTTTAGACTTATGACTTTTATACTTGGCATCCAAATTGCTTGGAGGGGGAAAGGAATGCATGGATGGATATGAATGAAATGGAGTTCTTTTGGATTGATGAAATTTACTCAAGGATGTGTGCCTTTGCTGACCTTGTATAGAGGACAAAGGGATATAAGGACCTAAGATGGATGGAAAGTATGATGGGGAAGGTGTATGTTTTGATTTTGAAGGGATGTTGGATTTAGTAGGGGTACCCACGTCTTGAGAGTGAGTTGTGTAGACATGACCCTTAATATTTTGTTTAACATAAGGGATGCTTTCTTATGGAGATCTACTCCTTTTCCTTTATGAATATCTTGACTTGTAGGATACTCTTTTCTTTGGGAAGAAGATGTGAGTCCATTATGAGGTGGATATGATATGAGAGAAATAATGAGATCTTGAAGTGGATTGGATTGCACCAAAGTGGAAGAACCCATTATGCATGTCGAGGGTTCATGAACATCTTGCACTGATACGTTAGAATCATGAGGGGGATTAGGATCATGAGGGGGACTAGGATTATGTAGTGGACATGGTTCAATGACAGGCTCTTCAAGAGATGGAATGGGAGAAATAATGGGATCATCAAAAGAAATGTGATCTTGGAGTGTGTATGGAGGATTAAGACAAGGAGATGGAGAAACAAAAGGATCTTGTGGAGGATTTAAAGGAATAATTTGATCTTGACAAGGAGGAAGATCATTGTAATCCTCTTTAAAATTGCTTTGCTCTTGACTTTTAATGGGATCATCGGAAAGGATGGAAGGGATATCTTGATCTTTCTTAGGAAGTGGAATGTCAATGGGATTTGAAAGGACATTGTGTTCTTGGATAGAATTGATAGGAATAAGTGAATCATTACGAGTGTCTGGGGAAATGGGATCTTGGTCAACAATTGGATGGGATGATAAGGTTTCAAGATCTTGATCTTGATCTATTTCAAGACACGTTTCTTCATGCTCTAAATTATCCTCCTGACATGGGGTTGGACTTTGGATATGCATGGGGGATTTTTGCAAGGGATTAATGATTTGGCACGAAGGGGATGGAATTTGAACATTTGTGCTGGATTCTAGCAAGGAATCAATGCTTGAACATGAGGAAGAGGGACTTCAAATGGGGTCCTCTAAAACAGGTAATGGCAATAAAGTGCATGGTGGCATTGGGTCTTGTATTTCTGAAACATGACAAGGATGTGCATCATGAATTGGATTATCTTGGCAATCAATTATGGATAGCCCTTGGATAATTGCATCCTTGGGTGTATTATTTGATGAGGACAATATGGAAGGTTCTTGTGAAACTTCTAAAGGTGTAGGGATAGATGCCACTGGAGAGTCAATTTGTTTGTGGGGGGATGAGGCATTGTTAGACATAAGTGTATTATCTTGATCTTCCTCAAAGAACTCACTTGGTAGTTTCCTTAAGATCCTTGCGATAAAGCCACCTTTCTTTCGAGGTTTTGACATAGTTGTATTTGGAATTTGACATTGTTTGGCAAGGAGTTGGTTCTGGTCTGATGTCATGTTTTGATTTCGAACTAGATGTTGATCAAATTGGTTTGACCTATTCAAAATTTGGCTTGGTGCATGTTGCAACCTTTGTTTGTAAATTTGTGATTGTAGTTGTTGACATTGATATGTTGATTGAACTTGTTGATATTCCACCATTGGTTGAACTATTTGTGGACATTGTATAGTTGGTTGGACATATTGTTGAAATTGGACCATTGGTTGTATATGTTGGACCATTGGTTGTGTCTATTGGAAATGTTTGAACTGTTGAACAATTGGTTGTGATGGTTGAAAATGTGATTGATAGTAAACACCTTCTTGTTCTTGTTGTGGAGGCACATAAAGTTGTTGTCTCTTTTCTTGAAATTGTTTCATCATCTCTATTTGTGAGAGGAGAGCTGGTATGTCTGATCGTTCAATAAGAGATCTTACATCAATTGGCTCAATATTTGGATTTTGACCTAGAAATTTTCAAAATATTTTGGATGTTTGTGATCTATTCTTCTCAATGTTTTTCACTTTTTGTTCCAAAATCTCCTTTTCTTGAGCTAGTTTCTCCTCTAGTTTTTGTATTTGGACATTTACATCATCATGATAAGTTTGATCCAAGTTCTGAGACATGTAGAGATTGGATTGACATGATTGATTTCTCAATTGTGATGACATGGCTTTGTAAGAAGGTTGAGACCTCATTTCATCAAACATGTCACTATGCAATGCAACTAATGGGATTGACAAATGCAACCTAAAAGGATGACAATGCAACTAAATGTTTTTGTTGTTTTTCAAGATTTTGACAAACTTTTTGGAATGCAAACCTAAAGACTCAACCTTGGGAAGTTGAAATGAAGTCAAGAACTTAAAGGACAAAGGACCAAATGACAATAGGACAAATTGACAATGTCTCACCTATATGCTTGGATACTAAGCTAGGTTTGACAAAAATGATATTAATAAAAGGACAAGTTTTAGACAAGGTCAAGACTTCTTAACAACAACTTAGGGTATCATCCAAAGTTTTGATTTTTTAAAGTTTGACAAACCAAATTTTTGAGAATAAATGCAAGAAGGCTATGATTATGACAATGACTTAGGATATGACATGAAAATGATCTAAGGATATGATATGACAAGATGAAGCCAAGACAAGATGACAATACAATGATAAGGATATGCGAAGACCAATGACTTGGAATATGCAAAATGCAACCTATGCAACCTAAATGGAAATCTATCTTGGATATGACAATGAAATGCAAACTTAGGGAAATGATTTTAAACCTAAGTGCAAAATGAGGACGCTTGCAATGAAAAGGACTAAAATGAAGGGAGATGACAATATGCCCTAGGACCTAAGTTGGACTATGCAAAACCTAGCCTAAAGTGACATGAATGTTGAGACAAAGTTTTTCAATGTGTTTGAAAGCCATGTTTTGAAAATGTTTTGAACTTTGTTGGATGAATGTTCTGTTTTTAAAACCTTGTTTGGACAATGTTTGGACTTGTTTGACACATGATGTTTTGTGACAATTGTATAATTCAACTTTTGACAATCACAAAAGACAAGGTGTTTGGACTTAGACCCAAGACAATCATGCTCATTCACAACAAATCCTATGGCTGGCAAGGGCAATATCTATTGAATCCTCTAACCATAAAATACAACACTCAGCTGGATAGCTAGATGCTTGGTAGCACTGGCTCCCCCTTAAAGTGCACTCACTTCTCGGGCATACCAAGCTTCGAGTTCAAGGGGCATCACTTCCCAAGAACTTGCTATCTCTAACTGAGGAGTACATGAGAGGTGTCTTCGGCATGCACGTATCACAACGCCTGAGCCAATAGATAGAAGGATTTTGGCATCTAAACAAGAGATTCTAGTAAGGGCATCCGTTCGGGTGGGTATTGATCCGGCGAATAAATCGTCGCAATACCATTCCAGTACTCGTTGTCTACAACTTTTGTTGCATCCACAGTTATTTAGAGTGGTTCAGAAGAGCTTGGCTTTAGCTCGTCACCACTTTGGGTCGTTCCCTCTCACTAATGCCTATGCGAAGTGCCAGGAAAATCGGGAGGAAGGCCCAGTTCTAAGGGTTAAAACATGCAATCAAATTAAAAACAGACAAAACATGCATGGTGTTCGTTTAAGCTTGAAGAAATGAAATGTGCAACTACTTTAAAAATTGCAAGCAAGATGTTTTAATAAAAGTCTTTGACTGCGTCCTGCATAAGATTCGTTAGTAGTTGCATTTTTAGTCTTCGTCACACATAACGCCAAGATGCTGCACAGAGAATTAGTACCAAAGAAAAACCAGAATGCAAGAAAGAGAATTAAAACAAACAATTTTGCAAGTAAAAACAATTTTTACCTCTGTTTCTGGCCTTACACAAGCGCATAATGACTCAACACAGGCGCAAAACCCTTCAACATAGGCGTAGAACCCTTCTACATAGGCACAAAACCCTTCAACACAGGCGCATATTCCTTTAACATAGGCGCATAACCCTTCAACACAGGCGCAGAAGTGCCCAGAAAGCTCTGAGTCGCCCTATTTCTTGAGTTTTTCACCTGCAAATCAGATCAAAAGCACTCAAAAACATGGTTAAGGGGTTAGTTCAAGTCAAATTCACCAAAAATGTAGACATCAGGAATTCGATTAACATCAAAGCAAATAGATATTAGCTAACCACAAAGCCAAATTGCAATGAAATAAATCCTAATTACAATCAATAGAAGAATTGAAAACAAGACATTCAAAATAAATGAAAATCCATCACCAATGTCTCTTCCAACTGACCTCCATTGTCCTTATTTCTCCTTCAAATTATTTTGTTTGTGGATCTCACCTACAAGTGCAAAATGCAAGTATGAAAGCAAGCAAGATTGACAAGATCAAAATTGTAGCGTAAGGATACTAGAAGCGTGGTTGATTGATTGAAGAAACTCATCCAATTTATAGACAAATTGGAGAGAGGAAAAGATTAGCATGAAATTGATATTAGAGGCAATTGATTTCAAAAATGGCAAAATTGAGTTGAAGGAAGAAGGTTATGACACCTTCTATGTCATGAATTATGACATATTGCCAATGCAAAGGTTAGAGGACTAAAAGCCTATGACATCTTGCTATGCCAATGGTATGATGCATGAGAAATTCATGCTTCCACCGAAGCACAAAAATAGGGAGAGACTAGAGAGAAATTGATTAGGTGGAAATTGAATTTAGCAAATTAGAAAATGAGGTGGAAATTAGGAATTAGGAAAATTAGAAATGATGAAATAGAAATTAGGTGAATTAATTAATAGGTTTTCATCCATTAATTAATTCATGAAAGAGACCTAGGACTAAATAAATAGATCTATTTAACCCACAAAGAAGAAAAGGATTAAATGAACAAATCATAAAACCCTAGAAATAAGAGGACAAGGAATTAGGTCAAGACAACAAGAAATTAATGTAGGTTCGATCATGATTCTGACTAACAAAGGACCAATGTTGATAAATGATTAAAATTGGTTGACAAAAATCAATGACAAATTGACCAAGATTGACAAAGACAAGGATCAATGACGAATCGATCGCAAAATGATGAGATTGACAAGGACAAGGATCGATGACAAATCGATCGCAAAATGACAAGGTTGACAAGGACAAGGATCGATGACAAATCGATCGCAAAATGATGAGATTGACAAGGACAAGGACCGACCAAAATCATGACTGAAAATTGCTATCGACAAGACCTAATTCAAAAGCGACAAAAATGAGGAATGCAGAAGAAGGACTCGATGCTTGCAAATGATAAAGACCAAGTGCACAACATAGAAGAAATGTTAATGTGATGCAAGAACCCTAAAATAAGGCAATGCGCAAATGTTAAAGTATGACTCCGCAAGCGTTGACCATTTTTAGATGTCTACAAGTAGTATTGTGTAAATAATCATTGTGCGGATTACGTGGATTGATTTTTGTTATCAGTTATGTGATCGTGGCATGTTGTTAGATAATTTGGTAGCGTGTGGACAATTATTTTTGGTCCGCATATGCATTGGAGTTCGAATTGAGCCGATTTGGTATACACGTTTCATTATTTATAAAGTGATCTTGAAGCCGACATGCAGAAGATATAATTTCATGTTGCAGATATAAAGGATCGATGGATATGATCATTTTGGATATTGGTGTGTACGTGAAAAGTGTTTGTGATCGATTGTGTGTAGTTTCACGTGCACAAGTGAAAGATTTCACTCTAGAATATTGAAGAACAATAAAATAGAGCAATGAGAAATCAAGAGTTTTGTGCTTAATCGAAACTGTATCCTGGCATTTGTAGATTCTATTTTTCAATTAAGACATTCCAATTATCTTTTGTAAAATATATTGCAATACATTGAGTCTTCTCAGGGTTGTAGCCCTTATTGTTTTGAGTAGTGAGATCTAGGCAGTGTGTCTAAATGCATATGCATTCCCTATGTAATATTTTTATACTTCTGCAAAGTATATTTATATTTTGGGTCTCATCCCCATTGTGGTTTTTCCCTTAACCAGGTTTCTCACATATAAAATCTTGGTGTTATGGTGTTACTTATTGCTTTGTGTTTCTGTATTTTCTTTTTATTCATTTGCATCAAGTGGTTGAAAGAACAAGTTCACAAAGTTAAAAATTGCAGAACATTGTTTCATCCCCCCTCTTAGTGCTCCTTGATTCAAACAATTGGTAATAGATCCTAGTCCCTCGAAAGGAGCCTAACAACTTGAGGAGGATCCGGGAAGGTGAATCAATAGATTTTGGTACTCTTCAACATCATCTTATTGTGACACTTGAGAATCTTGATCAATCCCAAGCAGAGGTTCGACAGATGAAAGCAAATCTTAAGGATGCTGAGAAATTCAACTAATCATTAAAAGATCAGTTGAACAAGTCAAGAGAGAAGAGAAAGGAACTTGTTGATAAGCTAAAGGAGAAAGAAATCCAAAACATTGATGACCAGGCCTTAAAGGAGAAGACGGAAGAATGTGATAAACTTGCTAGAGATAATGCAATTCAGAAGAATGAAATGGAATCTATTGTGATGAAATTGAAAAAGGAGATTGAGGAAAGGAAGAAGAATGAGGAGAATTTTTCTCAGTTATTAAAAGATAAATCTGATGAATGCTGCAGACTTGATTGTGAGAATGGCCAACTGAAGCTTGACCTACAAGAATCTAGACAACATGAAGAAGATCTTAGAAAGCAGATCCTTATTCTTAGATATGATCTTGAAGCTGCAAATGAGTACAAGGATAAATTCAAGATTAGTGAATAACAAAACTTAATGAGATGCTTGAGAGGCTGAAGAGTGAGGATGATAAGTGAGGTCTTGGATTTGAGAAAGGTGAAATCTCCGGATCTAGTCAAAGCAATCGTAAGTCTCAACATCAAAAGAACAAAGCTAAAAGGTCTCCAATAAGCCAACCTAATGCTCAAAGATTCAATGGTAATTGTTTTGTTTGCAATAAATTTAGTCATATGACTAGTCAATGCAGAAATAGGATGAATCATAATGGTCCATATTTCTCTAGTCAATGTTTTAAATGCAATAAGTATGGACATAAGTCAAATGAATGCAAAAGTATGATGAATAACTCCTACAATAGGACTATCAGATGTTATGCATGTGGTGTATTTGGACATGTTGCTAACTAGTGCAGATCAAGAGGAAATCAAGGGAACTTTAGGCCTAGACAAGGAAGTGTTGTATGCTACAATTGTAACAAATGGACGGTCACATTGCAAGATTCTACAAAAGCAAAAATGTGAATAGGAATGGTCTGGTAGACAAAAACAAGAATGTGAAGGCAGATGATAAGGGAAAAGTGAAAGTTGAAGAGATCAGAGATCAGATGAAGAAGACACTGGTGAACAAGAGCTAATGATGCAACAACCACATTTGATCCAGAAGATCTACAAACAACTGAGATACAAGATTTGTTATTCAATGGTCACATATCCATTTTGGAAGGCATGAAGAATAATTGGGATAATGACTATGCCTTGTTAAGAATTCTTTTATTGTTTTGTTTAAGTTCATATAAATATGCATACTCTATGTGTATATATCCAAGATTGTACATAATATTTTTATGAGACCTTTTGTTATCGAAACCCCATCTTTGCCATTTATGTTAAAGGGGGAGTGTAGGATAGTGAAAAATGTTGATCTTAGGGGGAGTTTTTGATTTTTGGAGTCTGATTGATAGATTTTTGGTTGCAGTGTATAGTGTTTTGGTTTTGGTTCCGACACTTAGTCATTTTTCATTAAGTGTTTCCATCAATGGAAAAGGGGGAGATTGTTGGGAAGAGACATTGCATAGATGATCCAATGTTGTCATTGATGAAAAATAATGCTAATGAACTCATCCACATAGCTCATTTTGTTCATATTAGAAGAGTGATTGATCTTGGTTAAGTCCAACAGACTGGAAAATAGAGTATTTGATAAAGAACAGGCTGATCATTTTGTACTTCAATACATGTTTATATCTTGTGTTGTGGATCTCAGGGAAGCTAATGGATGTGTTATTTACCATATTCCAGGTTTGTTGCATCTGGTGTTGACTCATGGTTTAGTTAGATGATTAGGTGTGTTGGTTCTCAGTTTGACATAGCAGTTTAGCAGTATTGTGTAAATAATCATTTTGCGGATTATGTGTATTGATTTTGGTGCTCAATTATGTGATTGTGGCATGTTGTTAGATAATTTTGGTAGCGTGTGGAAAATTCTTTTTGGTCCACATATGCATTGGAGTTCAAATTGAGCTGACTTGGTATAGACATTTCATTATTTATAGAGTGTTCTTGAAGTCGACATGTAGAAGATCTAATTTCATGTTGCGGATATTAAAGATCAATGGATATGATCATTTTGGATATTGGTGTATGCATGAAAAGTGTTTGTGATTGATTGTGTGTAGTTTCACTTTCACAAGTGAAATATTTTTTCTTCGAAATATTGAAGAACAACATAATAGAGCAGTGTAGCAGAGCAATGAGAAATCAAGAGTTTTGTGCTTAACCAGAATTGTACCCTGGCATTTGCAGATGCTAGTTTTCAGTTCAGACATTACAATTGTCTTTTGTAAAAGATATTGTAAGACAATATGTATTCTCATGGTTGTAGCCCTTATTGTTTTGAGCAATGAGCTATAGGCAGTGTGCCTGAATGCATGTGCATTCCCTATGTAATATTTTTATACTTATGTAGAGTATATTTATATTGTGGGTCTCATCCCCACCATGGTTTTTTCCTTAACCGTGTTTTCCACGTATAAAATCTTGGTGTTATGGTGTTGTTACTGATTGCTTTGCGTTTCTACATTTTTTTTAATTCATTTGCATCAAGTGGTTGAAAGAACAAGTTTACAAAGTTAAAAATTGCAGAACACTGATTCACCCCCCTCTCAGTGTTCCTTGACTCCAAAATATGTGTGTGTTTGTGTGTGTGTGTGTACACACACACACACACACACACACACACACACACACACACACACACACACACACACAGACATACATACATACATACATACATACATACATACATACACACACACACATATACATACATACATACATACACACACACACATACATACATACATATATATATATATATATATATATATATATATATATATATATCACATCTCCATCTCTTTGATTACTAATTGGTTTTAACTAATGGAAAATCGTATGGAAGTTAATGGTAACTCATGCTTAGTAGGGGAGTGGATGGATATAATTGGTAGTGGAGTAAGACTATGTAACTATAACTCAAGAGTGGGAATTCAATGCTATTAAATACATGTGCATGATATAAGTTAGTGAAGACTCAAATTTTCCCTCAACTATTGAGAGAAGTGGTAGTTGAAAGGAGTAGTGGAGTCATGTTTAACAAAATCACCAACCAAATGTAATAATAGTTGCTCAATTTAGGGAATAAATCTTGGAAAAATGAATCTTCTTATGGAGGCTTATGGACAAAAAAAAGGGAACACCACTTTGCACTCGATATGTAAACAAACTTCTTTCGAATGAAGGGGTCAAAAAATAGAGCAAAATTGGTCACTAGATGAAGTTGGAGAAAATGATAGCTTAGCAGAGGACGATGGGATCAAACTAGAGAGGAAGCAACATCAGATTTGACAATTTTGCATCATGTTTGGGTGGAACTAAGGAAATAATTGGAGGAATACTCTATACCCAATTTGTTCCCTATTAGGTAGTTGCAACTCTCTGCACTAGGCAAGACCCTTGATTCCTTTTGGCAATGCCACAATTGCAATAAAATTTCATTATTAGTCCATACATCTTTTCCACAACCATTCATAGTGAGTAAATAAGATAGTAATTTGTTGGGTAAAATAATAAATTAATTCATTTATTGTAATAAATTAATAATGACTAAACAAGTTACTAATTTGTTTGTGTAAAAGGATAAGTAAATAAGTTAATAATTTGTGTCAAAAAGATTAGTAAATTATTTGTTTGAAAAAAAAGGGGATAAATCATAAAGGTAAACATTTGATTCTATATTTATATATATAGATTAAAGTCGTTGCTATAAAATTTGATACGAAAGAAATTATTATCTACACCTTAAATCATACATTTATTAACATAGAGTGAGTATACCATGATACGTAAGAAGAGGAGTAGTTAATTATACCTAGTATGCAAAATACAAGGTTCTTTGAGAAGAAATCAATTGCAAAGTAGATTGAATTCTTAAGCATTGAAACTTATCTTTTCGTATAAACCTTATATACATTATTGAGAGGTATTAAATAAGTAAATTTCCTTCCTAGAAATTTAGGTGTTCTATAAAGATATAATATAGAATAATTAAATTTCCTTTCTAGAGATTTAGGTGTTCTATAAAGATATACAATATATAATATTTGCTTGAACCAAGAAATGAAGTAATCTTATGATAGGGAATAATAGAATCAAAGATATTTCTTAAATAAGTGGAATATTTATTAATTATCAATATGGTGATATCTTTTAAAAATAAACCCTTGGGATAAGGATAGTATTTAGATAGGGCATACAGATGTACATATTAATATGTTGTGTTTTGATGAATTATTGGAAACACTATGATCATTAAGTCAAGGTCAATTAATATCTAGGAGTAAAGAGTGTATTTATCAATTATGCCTTGAGATATAAGTCAATAGTGTTTGGCCTTCTTAATGATAGAATAATAAAATGGTTTTGGATAAGCTATAGCTAATAGCAATAGAGTGTAACTTAGAACTTAGGTGGAGAATCATTGATTATAGTAGAGAATTTAAGCAAAACTGGATAATACAAAACCAAACTTCCCAATACTATGTCCATGAGTTGAGGAAGCCTCAAGAGTATCATATTATTGAAATCTTTATAAATTTGGTGTAGTCACACAAATCTGTCCAGCTTAATTAAATAAATATTCACTATTTATTTGATTAAAAATCCACTAGCCATCAGTTAATTAAATTAATATTTAATTAATTTAATTCCAAACATTTTTCTATTAATTAAATAAATTATTCAATTTATTTTAATTAATTCATTAAATCAAATTCACAATCAATTAAATAAATAAAATCTATTTATTTAATTAAATCCCCCTATTCCTCTTTTAAATAAATTAAATAAAAATATTTATTTAAATCATTATCCCCCCCCACTTGCATTTTCCTACAAATGCAACTTGCAAACATTTATTGAAATAAATGAATTTTTATTTTAATAAAATCCTATTTTCCCTTACCCACCAAATCCACTTGCAAAATCTAATCCCCTTCTAGATTCTTCTAACCCCTTCCTAATTAGCCTAATCCATCCCTTAATTATTGTCACATTCCTAAGCAAAATGAAGTCACTTCTCAAAGACTTCAAAAGTCTTTGAAAAGCATTTAATGCTTTGTGTGTTCAACAAATTAACCCCCAAAGTCTTCAAAAACCACTAATGGCTCTTACATGACCATTTATGGCTCTTACATAACCATTTATGGTTATATCAAACTTGTCCCCCCAAGCATTTATTGCTTTGACCATATTTATCCTTTTTACATTTGCACAAGAGTTTATCCATTGGATAAAAGCTTTATTCTTTGAATAAAGAGTTTATTCATTCAACTAACCTTGACTTTAACTCCCAAGGTCATATCAAGCATTTAATGCTTATTCCCTCCCCTCTCAACCTATCTCACATTGACACTTGTCATCTTGGGATTGGGTTGAAAGCCCTCACATGGATTTGAAATCATTCAATCCTGACCCTTGTTGAGATTACTCAATCTCAACCATCCATTGCTCCATTTTCCCTATAAATAGAGTTCAATTCTTCATAATCCAGATCCTGAAAACTTGTATGCATTTAACCTATAGGCATTTTAGAGAGCATTTAGCATAGCAAAATAAAATCTTGTTGTTTTGGGTTAAAATCAATCATTTTAATATCATCTAGTATTTTAGCTTTTTATTTTACATTTAGAGCAAAAATACTCAAATCTCAATCCTCCATAAGCATCCATAGTGCAAAAAGCTGCTGAGAGCTACACTATTTTGGAACTTGGAGAGGATAGGAACAAAGGAGAAGAAGCTAAGAGCAGGTTAGGAGGTATTTGGAGATGCCTCATCATATTTGCTTCTTTAGTTAAATATGCTTTCATGTTTTTAGTATCTCTTTTGATATGCCTGTTTAGATTAGTTTTTGATTGACTGACACTAACGGTTTCTTGTGTGTGTGTTATTTATTTTAGACTAACCTTGTCCATTTAGCAGAGCATCATTTGGTATATGATTATCATTATATTTTGACATGATTTAAAATGTCTCGTGACCTTGTTATATGGATATCCTTTAAATTAGTTGTATATGAGTTTGATTCCAAATCTTGATAAGTAGGTAAGTGAATATCATTGGGCCTACACATTTGTATGTTCTTATGAGCAATGTACACTTCTTAAGCTCTTGAATGCTCTCATGTTGCTATGTATGCTCCTATGTGCATTTGTATTCATATTGCATAGATTCATTATCATGTTGCAAGCTCGTGTATGCTTTGATGTGTTTCCAATTAGTGTTATGTATGCTTCTTGCCTATTATGTATTCACTGTGTGTTCATTGTATATCATTTGTGTATTGGATGGGTGTCGGATATGGATCAACAGGGGAGGGTAAATCTTGACACCCGATTTACCTATCGATAGTCGGCATAAATCTTTGGCCAAAGTGTTTAATCAATATGATGTATGTTGATTTATTTTCTTTCCTCTTGTCATATCATGGAAATAGGACGGCATTGTCATAGGTGATATGCTTGTCAGATATTTTCATGTTGCACCAGATTCCATCCCTTGCCAGTTTTGAGTCGCTAGACTTCTTTGTGTAGGGTCAGCGGTTCTTCGTGTCAGGAAGAACTCAGGGGAAGTGTAAATGATTTGTGGTTGGGTGGTAAGCATTGTGGTAGTGTTCTCGCTCATGTTGTGATTATGGGAGAAAGATCGAGGGGGTCCTTCTCAAGATGCTTATTCATCTATGGTCTCTTGTAGTAGTGAAATTTTCTTATGTTTTGCAAATCTCTTAGCTCATGTAATTTAAATATTGTGTCAAGTTATAACATTATGTGACTACTTTTTTGTATATTGAGCATAATGGATTAATTGACAAAGTATTTTTCTTAATTATGTGTAATTGATGTGAAAATTTGTTGTAATTATGTAATTTAATATTTTAATAATATGGAGGTCCTTGCATCCATGCTTCATAGATTTTGTTGCAAAACTTGTTGTGTTAAAAGAAATGATGAAAGGGAAATGTGAAAATGTTTTAATGGCACAACTCATGAAAGTGCACAATGGCACAACTCATGAACCCTGTGAAGAGGGTGGGCAACTTCAACCGAGAGGATCTTCCACCACCATGGGATGGGGTCTGCTATATCATGATTAAATACTTCACTCTGGAAGGATGGTATGGGATCTTTTACTATTATCACCTCCCTTTCCTTAACCATCTTAGAAATAAAGACCTTGTCTCCATTCCTTTTTTTCTGCTGCACTCACTAGACTCTAATGTTAAAGATATTGCCGAGGCCAAGAAAAAAGGAAAACGCTTTCCCATTTTGCACCAAGGTATCATCCTTCTCCTCTACAATTTCTACCTATCCCTTTTCCCACCCCGCACAATCTTTCTCCAGAATGTGGCTGAAAACCATCCCCTAGCCATTGCCACGGATAAACCCGATACAAGCCTTCCCCGACTACCTGAAATTGGCTCCTGCAGTAAGAAGAATAAAAAGTGCCACCTAGAGGAGGCTATAACCCCAAAGAAAGTTAGAATTCAGGAGATTGATTCTAATGTGGAGATTACCGATGAGGCCAACACCCCTCATCATTCTGTGAGATTGGCCTCCAAACCCCTTGATAAATCCATAAGAGACCCCTCCTCATCCCATGAAACTGGGAATTCCATCCCCTCTAAGAATGTGGCCCCATTTCATTCTACCTTGACCTCCCACTCTTTTAGCTCCACCCACACTTGTGAGAGCCCAAAAAATTCCATGAGTCCAGAGGCCGACCCCAAATCCCAGAGAAACTCCCCCTCCCCGACCCTTAGGTTTGATAAGATGATGGTGGTGGAGGAAGTGAGCAGTATGAAGGAGGAAGAGGACAACTTGGTAGAGTTGGGTAAGAAAGTGGAGGGTTTGTTTGATAATTTGTAGGAAATCACCACCAAAATGGAGGCCATGGAAAACAATCTGCAGGACATCTCTTGGTTTGGTTTGAACGTTATGCATTATTCGGTGACCACTTTGTGTCTTCTGCAAGAAAATACTACTAAAGGCAAAGGCAAGGAGGACGATGACTACAGGGCCCTCTTCAAATTACTCACCATGGAATGGGCTAGGAAGCTCCTCCCCAAGAGGAGCCATGGAAAAAATAATTAGTTCGCTCCTATGTCTCGGACCTCTAGTTTTTTTCTCGGCCCAAGTAGCCTCTCGGCTTATAGTTTTAATTTTTGTTTATGTTTGAACTTATCTACCAATTGCCCTATGTGGAAAATGTTTAAAATGTTTATTAAGACTTTTATATATCTGGTGAACATGCGTAGAATGATAATTGTTTTTGATAGAGGAAAGTTGTGGGGGCTGTAATTTTGTTGTTGCTCTACTGATAGTTGGCTTGCCACTATTTCTTGGTCTATACCTGGGTCAGCCCCCTTGTTTTGGCTTCTTTTAATATAAAAAACAAATCACTTAAAAATGAGATCTTTCAATAATAAATGGTGGCCTACTAAACTCAATTTGTGACAAGGAGTTGTCTCCAAAAATAAGATTGCATGGATGGAAAACAACTCACCCCTTTTTGGTTGTCAAATCACGTCTCTATGAATAGGCTTTTGCAGAGTGAAAAACAAATTAGTAGAAATTGTGGAGTTGAAAAGTTACACAACCTATGTGGAGGAAAATAGTAAGACACATGCATAGTAGATATAGAGAGCCTCGCGTGTGATCTATAGAATCCAATAGTATTAATCCATTATTAACATTTTATACAAGAATTATTAACATTACTCTCTTTAGTATTAATCCATTATTCAATAGGAGAATAGTAAGACATCATGAATAAATTCGTTCTTATTGAGTACACATCTACTTTATTAAAATAAAAATAAAAATCATGTTGAAATAAACCCTGTCCCATTTCAAATAAACTATCTTACATGAGACTTGTTTATTTCTCTTGATCAACCAAATTTTTCTATTATTATTTTCATTTTTGACCAATAATTTTCTAATATTAGTGTGGAAATATTGCATACAAAACTTAAGGATTTTATCCATGTTTCTTCAACCAATAATCACAATATAAGACTTTTAGGATTCAGTGACTACTATAAGTTCACTCACCACCTTCTTAAGTATACATAACAAGTACTCCATTCAACATCATATATATATGATGTATTGAGACAGGTGGAATAGAGGTCATCATAATATGTTAGCAAATGTTGATATAACATGCCACAAATTTGTAAGTACTCAACAATTATCTTATGCAACCTTCCTAGAAAATACGTATTCCCTTTTTCTCTCATAATAATACCATTGTAATTTTTATCATGCTAACTATTTTTTCACAAGAATATAGGTATTTCTTCACAGGATCAATATTTGAGTTTTTTGGTCTAACACGTCCTACTTCTAATTTGTGATAGGTGACTTGCAAGTATTTGATGTTTTGCATGCTATTCTGAATATCTTTAATGATTTGTAAGTTCATTTTATTTATATTATTTTGGTTTCCTTCTTTTCTCCATCTAAAATTCTACCAATTTGGTTACTAACTTTTATGTATGAGTAAAATAGATTTTCCTTTTTTCAATGGGAAGAGAGAAATATTTTCTTATTAGATGGAGATTTAAAAACCCAAATAAGTGCTACTAAAGTATTTGAGACAACATCAAACCAATTTTATATATAAACAAAAAACACCTTTTATCCATGATGAAAATATTGAACATAATCATGACCTTGAAACAATAGATTTTCCACCCTTTAAAGGGACAAAGACAAGAAGGATAACTCCTTATAACCTTAGTTCTTAGGAATGAACATGGTAAGACAAAATAAAAACTACACATCAAAATTATTTTCTTTATAAATGAGTGGGTTGGGAGGTTTCCTTGTAGATTGACCATTTACTATTCAAGGAAATATAAATTCACTAAGCATTATGAGTTCTTTCCATTGACAACAACATTTTTTATCATTCAAAATATGATTCATTGCTTTTTACTGAATTTTATTTCCTTACAATAAATTAAACCTACAAATATCATTTAACTACATGATTCTATTTAACAATCACTCTTGAAATACAATAAACATTGCTTATTTTTTGGAAAGGTTCTCACCTTCCTTGCAAGTGTACTAACTAGAACAACAAGTCCTATATCAAATGCATAGGAAAATATTTTTCACCCTCCTTAAAGTTTACTTCTCTTCAAGAACTCAAAATACAAAAAAGGAGAGTTTTATGCACTTAGACTCTCATTTATATATAACAAGAAAAACTAGTTATCCCCATAGAGTGAATAGATAATATTGAAATTTATTAGTATTTCCTCAGCCAGATGCAGTATATAATATAGAGGTTTTCTAAACCTTCATAGCTAAAAAAATACATCCCCTTGTAAGAATTTTTTTTAACATTCTCCATTAATTAGTGACACATGCCACATGATCAATCTCTGGGAAATTCCTAGCCTCTCATACAAAATTTTAAGGAAAATCCTATGGGATATATCAAAATGGAAGTCATGAATATCATCAATGGATTGAAGTATACAATATTGAATTATTGGCGAATATGGTCCATTTCTCTTTCCACCACTCCATGTGAGTTCACACATTCATATGAATCAATTGATTCTAGGTGGGAGAAAATTAGATTCAACCATCCCAAGACCTCTATAGATCATAAATGGTCATGGTCCACTAAACAACCTTGTAAATTAGCAATTGAATGTAAATATGGAAACAAGAAGACTATCAGTGTAGTCGTTAGCTACTTTTAATCTATTTTGAATATTAACTAATGATCTTATTAAGAAAATAAGATCAATAGTGATCACAAATCACAACATGTTCTGTAAAAAATATGATGCAAACAACCCACATCTATGATGGGGATTTTTGATAGAAGTGTTGATAGTCTCTTCTTCAACCAAAATGTTATCACGATTAGGATGGATTCTAGGAGAGGGACTAGCACCAATCAATAATTCTTTATCCCTAGAGGGAATTTTATTGAAAGAAGGTATAGTGTCACTAGGAAAGGTAGCCAACATATCATCCTCTATCACCAAAGTGTCCACATGGGAGAGGTACTCTCTAGGAGAAAGATCAACATTACTCTTCAAAGACTCATCCTTGAGAGGGAGATATTTGAAATAAATATTAACAATCTCTTCTTGAACTAGGGTTCCCTCATTAGTAGAACCATTTCGGGAGGCAAGGTGTTATTAATGGAATTGCCAATCATATCACCCTTTTTTACCATAATATCATTCTCCTTCACCAAGGTGCTCTCATTGGGGAGGAATAGATTAAGAGAATAATCAAGATCATTATCCAATGGATCATCTCAAATAGGGAGATCATTTAGAGAAGTGTTAAAAATTTCTTCTTGCACTATGATGTCCTCATGGATAGGGACAATTTTGGGAGAGGGATTAGCACTATTTATCAATGCTTCATCTTTAGAAGGGAGAGCATTGATATTGTTATTGAAATCATCCTCTTGCATCAAAATTTCCTTATTAGTATTGTTAGGAAGGGGGTGAAGTGTTAGAACAAGGTCTAAGAAACTATTATGATGCAAACACAAGTCGGTTGAAGGCCGACGTGTCACCTTAAGATTGACGATATGCAATGGGGTTCGGGGCAACACCCTAAAAAAATTTTTAGTAGCATGAAAAGATTTGAAAATGTCTTTTTGTTTTAACAAAATGCAATGAAAGAAACAACACAAGTACATAAATTTTTTGTATTAGAAAAATGGCAAGCCCAGGTTTTGGGGCCAAGAGTGAAGGACAATTCAGTGGCAGGAGCAAAGTGCAGGTTGGAGATCACAAGCAACATCAACAGGGTTGTAATCAGCAAAGTGAGATTTGATCCAGTCAAGATGGGAGGAATGGATGGAAGGAGGCACCAAAGTGGAGTGAGGAAATGGGTCGAGTAATCCCAATGGAGACATTCGAAACACAAATCAATAATGGATGGCAAGCGTATAGCAATGCGAGATCTTGATCAAAATTTAGTGGAAAGAATTTTTGAGCTCTCCCTCCAATTTAGTGTGGTCAATATAGACCACAATGGGTCTTTGAGAAAGGTTGATGGGTTTATACACTATATCACCCTAGCACGGAGGATCAAATTCCACATTATAGATAAAATATGGCTCTAGAATCAAGGGAGGGCAATAAGTTATTCAAGAAGCATCGAAACAAAGGACCCCATGGTCTAGGCCAAGGATGAATCAAGGATCCCAAGTGCAATGGCACCCCCAAAATGAATAGCTGACCTCCTTGCAGGAATGGAAAGACAAGGGTTTTCATAAGGGAAAGAATGGGTGGTTTAGGCAAAGGATGATTTTGAAAGAAAATGCCTCACTCAATTAGAGAACGAGACACCAGAAGGAGGCGATGCCTAGGTAGAGAAAAGAGAAAGGGCAGGACAACAAAGGAAAAGGCATGCTGTATGAAGGAGAGGGACCTTCTCGAGGATTAGAGTCAATGGTCAGTAAGACTCCATCAAAATACCCTTTTACATTTATCATTGAAGATGAAGTAGTTAGGCAAAATATAGAATTTTTGGAGAAAGTGGAGCTTTTCATTAAATGGGGAGGGGTTAGTAGGAAAGGCTGGGAGGACATTAAGCTATGGTTCTATGATCAATGGGGGAAGAAAATTGTGATCAAATTGATGGCAAATAGATTTTACCTGATCTACTTTGCTTCCCATGAGGAAAAACTAAAGGCACAAAGCTCTGCCCGTCTGTTCTTAGATGGGAAGAAAATGCACCTCTTTTACTGGAGGCCAAATTTTGATCCCTGGGTAGTCTCAATTGCAAAAAAATAATCATGGTTCTAACTTTACAATATATCTTTGAAATACTGGGGAGATGAGATTACTAGAGGCATTGGAAGAAAAGTGGGTAAATTCCTCTTTTTGGATAGGTCACTGGAGGATCAGAAATTGGGTATGTTTTTCAGAATATGTGTGAGCATCACAAATAATGTAGAGATTCCATCTGAGATCAAACTAATATCTAAAGTGGGAATCTGGAAACAACCAATTGTTAGGGAAGACAATTTTAGTCTATGCCCCAAGTGTAAGTCAGTGACGCATGATACAAATAGATGCTTCTCCTCTGTTGTAGTAAATAACCTCTATAGATTTGAGAAATCAGAAATAAGCAACGAGAAGATGGGCACTCTGATTGGAGTCCCTTTATCAGACATGGAAAAGGAACTGATCGATTTCATCTGGCAGGATACTAAGAAACTATAAGAATATATGATATCGGTAGAAAGGGATTCTAGGCGAGAAGATAGTGGTTGAATAGGGAATAAGGAAAGAAAAGAGTCTCAGACAGAGGATGGTGTTAGAAATGAGAAAAACAAAATTTGTATTCAAAAGTTGTAGATTTTCCAGGCCTATCAGAAATATCCATTTTGAAACAAGGAGATCGAACATAAGTGACAAGCCCTTTACCCATTATTCGGGACAAGGACTATGAGAGTGATGAGATGGAAGTTGTGATTGATGAGAATCAGGGAACAAAATATCATAAAGAAAAGACCATCGAGGATGAAGAAAGTATCATTTCAGACTCGGAGATGGAGGATAGTTTTGAGGAATTTCAAGCAAGCATTATGGAGGAAAGAGGCCTTGAGAAAATTCAATCACTTTTGAAGACCCCCAAAATAAGATTAAATAAACAGTGGGGGCGTCAATCTAACAAGGCCAAATTATCAATGGTCGGTTGTGCAAAAGGGTAAACTAAGCTCTTCCAAACGATTCTTAGAAATGGGAAGGAGTTACTCCTTCCTAAGGATACACAAAAATCATAAGTTGGAATGCTAGGGACTTAAATGCCCCTAGCGAATGCCAACTTTTCAACTGTCAAATCAATACTAGTAAGGCTGATTTAATTTTGATTCACAAGACTAAGTGGAGTAAATAAGAACTAGATGGTAGGATGAAATTTTGGAGACAATGGGAAGGACTATTTGTAGAATCAATCGAGGCCTCAAGAGGTATAGAAGTACTCTGGAATCCTAATAAGGGAGAATATACTCTAATGTCAGCTCATACCAATTGGATGAGGATAAACTACCAAAGTCACCAGGGAAATAAAATTTGGAAGGTGATAAATGTGTATGAACCTATAGCTATAGTAGCTAAGAGGGAGATATGGAAAGAAATCATTTGGGATCTTAGTGCAAATAGGGATGAGAAAGTCATAATAGGAGGAGATTTCAATGCAATGCTTAGCAATTCAAAGAAGCAAAGAGGTATTATTTCACTAAATAGATACAACAAGATTTTAGGAATTTGTGGACTCTAATAAATTGAGAGAAGTAGTATCAAAAATGGGAAATTCACATGGACTAATAAAAGGCAAGGCTTCACTTGCATTGCAGAAAAATTGGATAGATTCTTCCTACATGAGGATTGGACCGAGGATTCAATGTCAGTAGAGGCCTCAATTTTTCCCTATAATGGGTCAAACCACTTTCCAATTCAACTAGTATTTGTTGAGGATGTGTTTCCTGGAGGGTCTCCTTTCAGATTTGAAAAGATGTGAATTAGAGACTCATCACTACATGACCTTTTATCTTAGTGGTGGAAGGAATGCTAGCTTGGAAACCACTCTAAGATGTTCATATTTCACAAAAGGTTGGCATACATCAAAACTAAACTAAAGGAATGGAACAAAGTTTATTTCAAGAACATATTTGAAGAAAGTGCAAGAGTTGAGGATGAATTGAGGATCCTGAATCAATCAGTCATTGCAAATGGTATGAGAGAGGAAGAATTCAAAAAGGAACAAGCCCTCAAAGCTAGAAAAACTAAACTGCTAGCTAAAGAAAAGCAGTACTGGAGGCAAAAATCTAGAGAGTATGGCTCAAGTAAGGGGATACAAAACACCAAGTTTTTTCACAATTCAGCAATAATAAACAAAAATAGAAACAAGATTATCGAACTAGTTAGAGAGGATGGGTCGTTGGCTCAATCCAAAGAGGAGATTAGACAAGAAGCAGTCAAGTACTTTCAAACCCTGTTGAACTAGAATAATCATAATTAGAATTAGAATCAGAGGGAAGTTAGATATCATTTCCTCAGTATGATTCCTAGCCTCATTTCAGGAACAAGAAAACAAGGTGTTAATAAGACCCATTGATTTGGATGAACTTATGGAGGCTACCTTTTAGATGGCACTAGATAAAGCCCCTAGGTCGGATGTCTTCCCAACTTGTTTCTATCAAACATACTGGAAAATTATCAAGGAAGACTTATTAAAGGCAGTAGAGGAATCAAGGAATAAAGATAGTATCCTTGGGGTTGTTAATCATACTTTGGTTGCTTTCATACCTAAGAAAAAAGATGCCACATGTATGAATGACTATCATCCAATTGCTTTGTGCAATACTAATTATAAGACCATTACAAAAAGCATAACAAATAGATTCAAGAAGATCATCGGAAAGATTATATCAAAAGACCAGAGTGGTTTTGCTCCAAGAAGATCCATAACAAAGGGCATCATTGTTGCTCATGAAGCAGTCCACACAACTTAGAAACCAAGGAAGCCTACCATGATAACTAGGCAAGATATTCTAAAGGCTTATGATATGGTGGAAAAAAGCTTCCTATTTGAGGTACTAACAAGGTTTGGGTTTGACAGATCATGCGTTGAGTGGGTAAAAGGATGTATCGAGACTCCAAAATTCTCTGTCTTAGTCAATGGGGTGGTGAGTAGTTTTTTCAGTACAGCTAGAGGACTAAGGCAAGGTGATCCTCTCTCACCATATCTTTTCATTATCATGGCAGAGGCTCTAGGAAGAAGTATTACACAGGCCATATTGGAGGGGAAATTGATAGGAATAGCGATCACACTAGGAGTTGAACCAGCCACTCATTAGCAAATTGCTGATGATACTATCTTATTTGGAGAAGAATAAAGGGGAGAAGATAGGGGTATTAGATCAATACTAGACAATTATAGTAGGGCCTTGAGACAAGACATAAAATTAGAGGAATTAGAGGTCTTTTTCCTCAATGTTCAATCATGTCTTCAACAAGACATTGCTAGGATTCTGGGCCTGGGGGTGGAAAACCTCCTAGGGAGATTCTTAGGCTTGCCTTTATTTGGGGGAGTTAATAAAAGGTGTTTCTGGGATAGGTTGTTGGAGAAATGAAAGAAAAAATGGAGCTCTGGAAAGTAAAATGGCTCACCTCAGCAAGAAGTTTGTTGATGATTAAAGTTGTCCTTTTTTAAATCCCCATTTATTCAATGGCATGTTTGAGATTGCCAACTTCAATAGAAGATAGTCTCAACTAAATTATGCACAATTTTTTTTGGAATGGGCCACATGAGACCCATTAACATTCAGTATTGGCTTGGGAGAAGGTGTGTAGGCCTCAAAATACTGGTGATGTTGGGATCAGGCAAATCAACATCATGAACATAACTTTAGGAGCTAAACTCACATGGATGATGACTAAGACCAATAAAAAATGGGTTAGGATTCTCATAAGGAAATAATTAGATTCAGAGGATCCCATTAGCATTTTAAAGATCAGAGATCCCCCAAGAGGGTTTGCCATATGGAGTTTTATCTGTGACAACAGGGAGATTATAACCAAACATACTACTTGGGAAATGTGCAATGGCCATCTGGCTTCTTTTTAGGAGGACTCTTGGGAAGGACAACCAAAATTATGTACCAATCCAAATCTTCAAGAGATAAGGGAAGAAACAATCAGGGTGTGGGGGAAAGAGGTACATGCAGCTATAGAGAAGTTGTAAGGACTGATGGAACTGAGAAATGGTGCTAGAAATCATTGGAGGACATCAATTCTCTTCAAGTACAAAAAGAAATACTTGAAAATATCCTAAAGGATAGATCTATTTTGGTCTTGCATGAGAGAGACAAGATCAGGTGGTGTGCTTCAAAGGATGGGGAGTATAAAGTAAAACTAGCATATAGAATTAAAGAAGCAACAAAAACTATGAACCAATGGCCAGTAAAGCTCATTTGGGAGAAAGACCTGCTATCCAAAGCTAGAGTCTTCTCTTGGCTGGCCATCCAAAACAAAATTTTGACTTAGGACAGACTAACAAAAATTGACATTACCAGGCCCAATAGATACATTCTTTGCAAGAACAATCAGGAAACAAATGATCATCTATTATGGTCTTTTGCCCATATGCAAAATTTTGTTGGAAAAGACTTCTCAGGAAGTTGGATTTCCAACATGTGGAACCCTTGAGCTTGAAGGAGTGGTTCATTTCTTGTCTTGGGAGAATGTACAAGGGAATGTTCAATTATATATGACAAGTGCTTCGATAAAAAATAGTTTGGGAACTCTAGAAGGAGAGGAACTAGAGGATTTTTAAGGATCAAGCCATGCCAAGGGAGTATTTAGTGTAAAAATAGAAGCCTCAATTGTTGAGCTTGTAAATGAAGCAACCAAGAGGAAATAAAAAAGAGCAATGTTTTCACAAACAAGGATAGCGAGCTAATAACTTTTTTGGGGGGGTTGGCTGTTCCAATGGGTCATGAATTTTCTCAAAAAGATATGATATTGCTGAACAATGGAAGGCCACAATTTGGCAAGCTCCTGAGAAAGGGTGGACCAAGATAAAATTTAACTGGGAATCTCTGCGAAACCTAGGGCATGCCAGTATAGCTTGTGTATCTCGAAATGAATAAGAAATAATCATAGGGAAATCGACTGAATATATTCGAGAAACTACAAATAATGTAGCCGAATTTAGGGCTACTCTAAAAGGGATTGAAATGGGGAGAAAACTGGGGGTAGAATGAATTCACCTGGAAGGAGATTCACTCCTAGTAGTGAATGCCATTAGAAGTAAATGGATAGTAAATTAACAACTTGAGAGGTGTCTTACGCCCATTGTGGAGGACCTGAATGGCTGTGTTGAATTCAAATTAAGCCACTTCTTTTGGGAGGGAAATGGAATGGCGGATGAGCTGGCAAAGCAGGCCACCAAGATGAAGGAAATTTGGGAATTATATCACATTGGTGCTTGAGTATAGGTGGATAGATAATGGTGTACTTGGGAAGATCACTATGATGATAGCAGAGTAGCAAGTACAATCTTCCCAAACTATTCGATAGATATTGATGTGACAAGTGACATCGCGACAATGGAAGATTCACACCTGGCATTCAAGTCGATTGACAATTTAATTATGTAGCCAAAATCATAAGAAAAGAAGGGTTAGGAATCAAACGGTATGATTCAAGGTGGTAGAGTCTTGGGCTTCCAAGTCATTAGATGGTGATTATGAGAAGAATTGGTAACATCTAGGCCTTATATGAAGTACGATTTGGGAATAGTGGCCATTATGGCATGAACTCATTTTAGTCTGTAGCCTTTTCAATTAGTGGCTATTTATTCACAGGGCAGAAACTTAGAATATTATCATTGGGTGAGTCGAATAATTTTATTGGGGAAGTGTTGTAGCTAGTAGAAGTGACTTTGCCTTTTGGATAGACCCAGAAATTTAAAATTTCTTTCCTCTTTGAAAGAGGTGGTGACTCTGTAGGAAAAAAATAATGAAGAAAAAGGGAAATAGTTGCAACAATCCCAAACATTCAGGGTGTATCATTATACACATTCCCATGAATTTATAAATTCAATGATGCAATATCCACAACAATAATGCCAACCATGCCCACAGAGAAATTATTTGTTCTCGAGGCATACAAGCCACTGAACTTCAATAACATTCTCGGTAATCATAATGAATTTCCTCCTGAGCGTAAAAAACATATGCCAAAATTTCATTAAGATGAATCAGAATCAACAGTCAGACATGTGCAAGTATTATATGAGTTCATTAAAAATTATCAAATTTGCATGGAAGATGTGGTTATGAAATTATTTTCATGATGTTTAACAGGTCTTACAAGTGAATTTTTTAGATTGTTGCCCCCGCAAAGCATTTCATCATGGCAAGAACTCAAAATATGGTTTCTAAATCAGTTTCAAGGCACTGTTGAATAAAATGCACCTGTCATGGATCCCCCATTTTGTTCATCATAGTACCCTACATGGTGTAACGAGTATTAAACAAATGATGAGCAAGTTTTCAATAATGTTGACCCCACATTTTTTATTCAATTCTTGTTTGATATAAGGAGATATGAAAGTGAATCAAGCTACACCTTATTGGAAAGAATTATAGCTTCATATAGAAACATTCTAGATGAATTCAAACCACATGAATCTATTTTTATTGATGTGTTCATAAATGCTTGGGGATTGAATCCAAATTCTTGGTCTAAAAGTTGGAAGCTAGCTAGCCTAAGTGAAATAGTTGATTTCATTAATTTTTTATGAAAATACATTCAAGATGAAGTCTCATAATGTTGGTGTCATAAGTCAATATGATTCAAGTGGTGATACACATGCAAAGGGAATGCATGAAAATTAAGTACATGTTACACTTGAACATAGAACTCAAAATT
Organism: Cryptomeria japonica; assembly: GCF_030272615.1. Lineage (NCBI taxonomy): Eukaryota > Viridiplantae > Streptophyta > Pinopsida > Cupressales > Cupressaceae > Cryptomeria > Cryptomeria japonica. The sequence goes on along the minus strand of NC_081406.1, from coordinate 370,421,975 downwards.
CTTCATAGGATCAAATAAAGGAGGTTGTTGGGAATTCAATTCCACGCGATATGACCAGTGTATACTATGGTCAATTTACTGAATTCTCAACTTTCATTAATGAAAATACTACGCCAGGAGATGATGTGTCCAAAAAGGAATTTAATATGGAAAAGGTGAGTGATTCATTAACCAATAATGAGCAAGATGGTGATCCAGAGGAAATTTTGTGTGATGTGTTTCAAGCACAGGTTGTACCTGAAGATAATGAAGGTGTATATTATGGACAATCAAATAAGGAAATATATGTAGGTGAATGTGGTTTTTAGGTTTTTCCAAATTTATTACATGACCAAGATTTAGAAAAGGATTGCACAATTTCTAGTCAAAGTATATTTGAGAATGATTTTCATATGTTTTCAAATCCATTGTATGAACGGGAGGAAAAAAATTCAGATAATATGGATATTACATTAGCTCATGAAAATAATTCATATGATACTGGAATAGAATCTTGTGTGTCAAGTGAATATGTTATAACATCACCACTAATTGAAGAATTGGAAAATGTTCTAGATCGGGCTACCTTGGAAATGGACAATATAGAATTTGCAGACATACATATTGATATTGCAGATTCAGAAGGTGGGATAGACAATGATGTTGATGATCATTATTTGGTAAGAACTAAACCTGTTTATGAATTAGAGATGAATGATGATGCATGTGAGGATATTAAACAATTTAATTTTTGTGGTGAACTTGAAAACACCTTGGATGATGGTGGCTCAAGTGTGATAGGATTGCAAGATCATGAAACTGATACTAAAGAGGCTAAGACCAAAAATTTGAATGTATGCTCTTTCAATATGCAAATAAAATACAAATATGGTACTTTCATTCATAGTCATGATATGGTGAGTGATGTCAGTTCTAGTAAATGCTTCTAGGCAGATGATATTTACAAAATATTTACACTATTAGATAATGAAGAGGAAGTATTTTCAGATAATCAAGAAGTTGTACTAATGAGAAAAATAGATTTCAGTGCTAATATAATTGATATACCCAATGGCCTTGGATATTGTTGTGAAGACCATATTGCATCTAATGTGGAGCCCACTTGGAATGCTAAAGTTGGTAACATAATGAAAGAAAAGAGCCATATGGAACATTTAGGGTTTCCAAATAATTTTTCTAGCCAACATGAAGTGCAATTAAATAATGAACCAAAATATGAGTTTTCCATTTTTCATGGTTCACATAACTCACGATGGAGATTTATTGAAGGCCCTAAATGCAATGCACATGCTTGTAATAAAATTAAGTATAATAATTTCAGATATGTGGGAAACTACAAATACTTTTCCTCAAATCAGATAAAGGAACTCTTGGTAAAATATATCAATATCAGTGGAGGACATTATAATAAGGAGATAAATGATGCATATTATGATGTGAACAGCCAAACAGGTGATAGTAATGTTTTTCAGAATCCTAATGTTATTAGAAGATGAAAATTATATATGTGATAGAGGAAAGAATTGGTTTTCAGTTTTGGAAACTAAGGCTACTAAGCGCAGTTATGATTCAATTTTTAGAGGAGGTCAAGCTATGGTTCATAAATATAATAACTTGGACACTTGATCTACTTCCTCTAGAGATTGCTTGGATTCTCGCTATATCCATAAAGGGCATACATCCCTAGACAGAGCCTCTACTAGCACCCTCAAAATTTTGACAAAAATTTGAAGTGCTTATGATAAAGACTAAGTGGTGACACTCAGAGGTATCCCTGTAAAATTTGCTCAAGTAGCCTACTTTGAAGCATTATAACTCAAAGCCCATTCATTTTCATGCAAAGTCACTTGGTTGGAGTTTTCACTTATCATATGTGAGTACCTATACTATTTTGTAACATCTCATGATTTGATTTGATAGATTTTTGAAGCACCAAGTTTTAGGGTTTTGAAGTAGTTTTTACTGTGCATATTCTAAAATCTTTCAAGTAAGCCATTTTCCACAGTTAATAAATTGGTGCCTAATGAATTTATCACCAAACCAATTGCTCTACACAATTTTTCCTATGCTAATGTACCCCTTTGCCCATTTTCAAAATCCCAGGACCTCATTTAATATTTTTACCAGCCCAATCCGTTCCATATAAATTTGAAGGCAAACCAATTAATCCTTTCAATTGTCTATACTACAATGAACTCCTATACAAGTTCCTAGAGCCCCAACACTTTTTTTAACATTTTTTCAAGATCCAAACAATTTGCAAATTATTCAATTTCAATGTTCTCAGGTTTGCAGAAGGCTAACTTTGAAAATTAATTTCTCCACACCTATTGAGCGTCACGTAAAACCACTTTGAAAACACATTGATGTTTCCTTCATGAATAGTCTTGCAATATTTTGTAACCATTGGATTTGATTTGATACATTTTTGAATCTCAAAGTTTTCATGCTTCAAGTTGTTGCAAAACACTGTTTTATCAAAACTACTCTAGAGGCCGACTTTGACATATAATATCTTGCAGCTCGAGATGAATTTTACAGAATTGTTTTTGATATGAATTCTTGGTTCCGATGTCTACATGCTTGCTAGTTTTGGTGGTCTAAGGAAGAGTTTTGACATGCTTTTTAATTGTTTCCTGATAGCTCCCGAGCCAAATTTGGTGTTCCAAAAAATGTGAAAAATCTAAAATCCGAGAATTTCACAGGCCTTGGGATGGTTACAGGGGTCTCTAGTTTTTATTTCATCAAAATCCGAGCTCGTTTGATATATTATTTTAATGTTCACATTTTTTCGCTACCAGCTCCAGTAGGCCAATTTACAAAGAAGGTACTTTAAATTTGCGAGTTGCTCAAGTTTTGACACAAAACCCATGTTTTATTTTAAATATCATGATTTCTTGCAAGTAGATGCTAGAATTTCCTGTAGTGAAATTACTTTGACATGGTTGCAAGAGAAATTAAAAATTTATTGATTTGCCTAAAGTTCAATCATGAAAATTTAAAACATTTTAAATGTTTTAAAATATTATGGCAAAATTCAAATACTCTTATTTAATAAAGCTTCACATTAAATTTTTTAAAAGGACTATTATTATACGGCTATATCACAAGGATGAAAGATAAATGTTTTAATAAGGATGGGATTGAATGATATATCACCATATCGCAGAGACCATTAGGGTTTTTTGGAAATGAGGTGCAAAAAAATGACGTACAATGGATTTGTTAAAAGGGCAAAACAGTTTTTCAAACAAATGTGAAGGATGAAGCATATTAACTGTTGTGCAAGATGGTATCTTTCTGACTTTGGGTTTCGAGACCCTATAAAACACGTTTATTTAAATAAAAAATAAAAGCTTTTAAAAATTATCAAGTGAATGCAATCAATAGAGACAATGCTGAATAGACAAGGAAATGTCGTGATTACATAAATAAGTAGTGTGTAAGAAATGTCCCAAAGACATGGAATGCACTTATTGCAGGATATGCACAAAATCTATTTATTGAAAATACTTTAGAAGCTTACAAGCAGATGCAATACGACAGTTATAAAACCATAACCCACTACCTTTGCTAACATCTTCAATATGAGAGCTTTTGGATAGTGTATTGACATCCTTCAAAGCACAATAAATAATAATTTTTATTAGATGTTGTTGTTACAAATATCCAAGTAGGCATATGTACATAATGTCAAAGCATAAACATGGCATACAGATTCTTTGCCATAATCGTTTCATGGAGTGTAATGGTTTTAAAAGCTGCAAAAATTAAATTTGTTATAAAGTTTTAGAAACTTTTGAGAAAAAACAATGAGCAGGTATAAAATCTTAATTCCATGAACTTTGATAGTGTTGGTGCCCAAAACCACAGTTTGGAAAACCAAAAGACTTACCAAATCCTTAAGTAGTCCAATCGGCCTTGGCCAACGAACAGGGATGGTCAAATACCAAATCCCTCTGCACTTTAGGCTCCACTGAACCTACGTGGGTGTGCCTTTTCCTGTCAAGCACAAAAAGAGGTTATTTATAGTGGATTGAAACCTTTTAGTAAGTTTACACAACTAGAAAATTATTGTTTTGCAACTATGCTTTATTATGTGCTTTAACTGAATGCTTTGAAAATAAATGATTGTGAATGTATATTGAAAATGAGACTGCTTTCAGGACTTAAATAAGATCTACATAGATCAGTTCATATAGGATTTGGGAAGAACGTTTCTCTATCAAGGACCTTGAATGCATAGAGATCAAAACCTTACAAGATCAATAATAGACCAGTGTCTCTATCCGGGGATATATATGACACTCTATGGACAAAATATCTTATCAACTCAAGAGACAATTTCTCATCAACTATGAAGGTTCAGTATGCATTACACAAACAATAAGAACTCAATCTTTCACTTAATGCAATGACATGTGATTCATATCTTAGAAAATCTATAAATAGGTTTATCAAGAGGACAAATATAACTCATCAACACAAAAGTTTACACAATATTTGGAAAAAGAGACAATGAATCTTGTATATTAATCTTTAGGAAATAATTTCATACATAAGCTGCACTTGTAAATACTTCATTACAGATTGTTTTCACAAAATGATACTTCTTCTTCCTATAGACTTCTCTGATTCAAAATGATATTCAATCCCTACAACATTATGTCGCTCTTGTGACTCCCCCTTTTACTTAAAAAGTTGACTCCCCATAAGTATGTGAATCAAAAGACATATATGAAAGGACACACCCTTTCATACACATAAGGGAGTTATAGACAGTTGCATTCCAAAGGACACACCCTTTGGTTTAATAAATAAATACAAATAAAAACCCTTAAAATACTAAATGATGCTTTAATAATGTGTCTTCTATTCTCGGCCTTGATAAAATTCCTTAGCAAGTATTCATTATCTTCTCATTATTTTCTGCACACAAAAATGAGCCAATCAAATTCCCTAATTTGAAAATTAAATATACCCCACCTTAGATTTTGAAAAGTCAATCATCTTTGTATAAATACTTGTTTAAAATAGTCCAATAAAACCAAAGTATTTCCCTTCAATATTTTGCAAACATAGCATCCTTCCATATAAAATAATACCTTACCCTAAAATATATATTCAAGGAATATTCAAATATAAATAAATTTTATCTTTAATGGACTTTCAAATAACATAAAGCAGAGAATATACTTCCCTTTTATTATTTTCAGAAATTTTCCCCTTTGTTGCGCATCCATTCGTGCCACGTATATTCTTTCGGTTCATTCGAGGATCACCCTTTATCTTTTCGGCCAAACTTCCTCATTGGCGAGCTATTCACAGGTCTTATTGATTCTTCAATTTCATTGATACCTTTTATATTCGATGGGACCGCTCCTGATTTCTTCGATGAACCTCATGTCAATGAAACTATTGCTTTCAGTGAGTCTGTTTTGAGATCCATCGCAGCCTAAGTTTGTTCGATAAGCTCTGCACCGTCGGACTGTTTCACTTCAACCGTTTGCCTTAACTGCCTCAATCTACTACCTGCAGCTAGTCACCAAGTCGCGATGAATACACATCGATCACCTTCCGATCGTGGTATAGCGACCACCATTGGATCAATTCATCTGATCGTCCGATCGTCCTTATCTTCTCGACCTTTAACCCTACCTGAGCGGCTCTATCTTTTCTTTGTCTATCCGTGCCACATGTCACTTTTTGGTTCACCTACAGATCCACCTTAACTACCACTAAACCCTATCTATCTTGTCATTTCATCTGCCACTAGACTTGGGTTCTTCTTCTGTGCTCCACCACGTGGCACATCTTGACTCGCTTGCAGATCTACCGGGATGACACCTCATCCGCCACCTTGGCAGTCGCTATGTTGCGGGCGATATAGGTCATGCAACTTCATCTTGCGGTATAGTGACCATCGTTGATCCACTTTGAACTTGCGTGCTCGTTAACCTCCCCTTTTTCCACACGTGCTTAGTCGCTAAGTCGCGGGTTTAAACCAACGTGCATCTCTGTCTTACGACATAGCGATAGCCGTTAGATCCTCTATGATCATTGTCCGATCAATCAAACTTTATCGATCTTTAGCCTCCATCCTCGCTAGTTTGTTGTAAAATTTTGGTTTCCTCGGGATACGCATGCACGTGGAGTCCACCGACTTCAGCCTTCTTCATGCCAAAAGACTTTTGTCTTTCGACAGTTATCATACGAGCTGCTTTGAAATTAAAAGTTAAACAAGCTTATCCCACAAACAATGTGGGATAAAGGCTTTCCCTCTGCTAGCGTAGCACACTTGAAAGTTTCCAAAGCCTTTTCCACCATTCTATATGCGCAGGTTTGGGAGTCTTGGTGATGCCAGTTAATCTTTGGACAACTCCATTTTCTTCAGTATGCCTTGCATATAAAACACCTGCAGTAAATGCTTGAATGATAAGAAAAAGGGCATCTATTATAGCACAAAATATTTTGTAAAAATATGTGCTAACAAATAGCATCCTCCTAGTTGTGATAAAATGAGAAAAGCGTGAATTGTCATTGATACCACAGACTAAAGATCAACCATATGATAATATCGATGATAATGTTCTGGTATAAGTTTTTTGTATGAAGGAAATGAGGTATAATGAAATGAAATATGCAGTTGCAAGGAATCTACACACAAAATCGTAATAGTGAAGAAACTGCCATCTTGTGAAAACAAAGGAAGAAACCCTAAATTATATGAAATATAGCTAGAGCATGTAAAATGAAGGATTCCAAATTATATATGAATGGAGGCTGAGTATTTGTGACACTATTTTTTAATTGGACTATAAAATGACATGATTTATGTCTTACTATTGTAGATACTCATGCCAAGTAAGCAAGAGCAATGATGTTCAAATATTAAAGAAATTTGTGAAAGATGGGGGGATTAAGAGATATCTTGATGTATTTATATAAGGGCTATCAATTGGTAAAAATATATTTTAGATAGTTCACATTTGCATGCACAGGAGACTCATGTAGAATTGGAAAAGTTGGTAACAACAAAGTAAAAGAAAATTACATCTGAACTTGATCCAAGAAAGTACATACTTCTACATAATAAATTTGAAATACAATATCAATGAATGGAATTTTTTGCAAGTATAGTCTGGGAAAAATAGAACAATATGGATTTATCCATCAAGGATAATTATTCCAAGGTCTGTGTGAACATATGATCACATAACATGTAAAATGAAAGATCCATAGAAGGAAATTAACAAAGGAGTTTTAAAGAGGTTATTTATTAAAGGAAAATAAAGTATATAAAGTGAGGAAAATAAGTAGTTATGTCTGACTAAATCATTTTTCTCAAAGTGAAAATATTTCATAGAGATAATAGTTGGAATATTTGTTTTCACTTGGGTGAAAATTTTATACAAAGAAGTGAAATCTAGCATAAATGAGGTGTCTTGCATATTCATTAAAGGGCAAAAGTGAAATATTTTTATGAAGATAATTGTTTCATTCAAGATGCAGTAAATATGTTTTCATCATACGACATGTTCTTCATGAGAATATAAATTAAATATTAAAGTTGTGATGATAAATTAAAAGATATGAGTATGTTGTAAACAAAAAGTCATGTCTTTTCATATTCGGGTGGGAACTAACCAAATTAGTTTTTTAAATGGCCTGAAGCTTGTCGCTTCCTTCACATATAAGAGGGAAACCAAGGCCAAGATAAGGGGAGGAGATAACATATATATTTTATTCTTACATTGTAATATACCTTTTAGGGCATTCAAATGAGAAGTGTGAAATTATTTTATTCTGAAGATGTATTCAGTTGTTTAGTGATTTTAATATGAAAATATTATTGAACCCTCTTCACATTTATATTCTCTGGGGTACATGAATCAATGGTTTGTCAGAGCATTTTAATGCCCTTGTGTATTTAGTTTGGTAGGTCTTTTCAAGGAAAAGTTAAATTCTGTTAAATGAATACAATGGTTTGGGGAAGGCAAATTGGATTAAGAAAAAGGGTTTTGTGATTGGTATAACTACACATTTATGCAAATCATAAACAAGAAGAGTGTTGAGCAATTTGAATTTCCAAACATCGGATGATAAAATATTATAATGACTCTATGGCCCAAGATGACGCATTGATCAAACTCTATTTTAAGAACTAGTCAAAATATTTATTTTATTTTTCAGTTATAAAGATAGGAGTAGGAGTAGGGAATCAGATCATTTCAAACCACCATGCCAGTTTGAAATTGATCAAGGAAGAAACACTACAATCATAATCTGCCTAAATATTATTAATTGATTACAAAAGAATAGAGAATATTTGGTGATAAAGTACACCTACCTTGGTTTAGCAGAACTACAAGAGAAGGGAATTGCAACCATATTGGTTCATTTTGCTCCTTGGCCAAAATCATTGTTAAACCTAAGCATAATGACTGACATACCTTTAGGGTTTAGCAATCTGCAATTTCGGGAACCAACACAGCATAACACACAATGTGATAGTGAAAAATGAGATCGGGTAAACTAGGACCTAATCCCAATTTCATCAATACATTAAAATACGAAAGAGCCTAAGGAAGTGATTCCCTTTGAATAACTCATGAAAGAGAGTCAAGGAATACTTTTAGGGTTTGTATTCCTTCGTTGAAATGAAAGGGAATGAGTCAAATGAAAGATGCAAATAACCTAATCTAGTAGGAGCAATGAGAACAACTAGAATAACAGTAAATAATAGATTGATACAGAAGTAAAACTAAGACACAACGTACAAATCTGAGACGTGACTTATGATGTGCACCTAATACTAAAATTTGAGCCTAATTTGACAGGACCAAAGCATTGGGCATTCTGGTCCTATTGTCGCGGGGATTTGCACCCAATGCAAATGTGAAAAATATGCAATCCCATGCATCATGGAAATACTCTTAGGTTGTGGGTATCCTATTGTGAGAGTATACCTCCAGATTATAGGCTGGTTTCCTTTATGATCATCTAAAACTAACTGAAAGTTGACTTGGGAAAAAGAGAAAGAAGGATATGCAGAAACTAAAAATTTAACTATTGTTGCTAGGTGATACACCAATGATTGAAAATGACTTGATATGCTAACAAACTCACAATATATTCAACTAATGAAGCTTATTTTAACTCATGAATCAAACACAAGTTTGCAAAATTGATTCTTATGAAAGGATAGCCTACTGATTTTCACAAAAAGGAGAACAATGATGTTCTCACAATTTTGATGCAGCAAAATAACTGACATAATCACAGACTTGCACTATAACATGTACTTGTTGTGCTAAGCATTTGAAGAAACCAAGATAAAATGAAGGATTCCATAAAAAATTTCAAAATTTTAATCAAAATGCTTACAAAAATAACACTAAGACAAAATTATCAAGAAGGAAACTTAGCTTCCTTATTGAAAACAAGGAATTTTCTGCATTACAAATCTATAGAACTCACAAGAAATGAGTTACAAAGCATGAATATATGTTGTCACTATAGGTACAAAATTATAACTAGTGAAAACCGAATGTAGAAGAGAGACTTATACAATAGGCTCCAAAAATTCAAATTTTGAATTTTGGCTCTAAAAAAGATGTGTTGTCACCTCCCCTACAAATCAGACATCTAACTGAATGAAGACTCGTCAAACCTACATCAAGAGTTGTGAGAACATCAATGTTCTCCTTTTTGTGAACATCAGTAAACTAGCCTTTCATAAGAATCAATTTTGCAAACATGTGTATTTGAGTTGTGATTTAACATAAGCTTCATTAGTTGAATATCTTGTGAGTTTGTCAGCATATCAAGTCATTTTCAGTAATTGGTGTATCACTTAGCAACAGTAGTTAAATTTTCATTTTCTGCATATCCTTCTTTCCCCTTCTCCCAAGTCACTTTTCAGTTAGTTTTAGGTGATCATAAAGGAATCTGACCTATAATATGGAGGTCTACTCTTACAATAGGATACCCGTAGCCTGAGAGTATTCCCATGTTGCACGGGATTGCATATTTTCACATTTACATCAGGTGCAAATCCCCATGACAATAGGTCCTAGAGACTGTATTGAGCTGAGAACTAGAAATATAAAAATTGAAGTGATCTAAAGCCTATCTGTTAAAATCTACAACCAACTATGGAGGACTAGGGTGCTAGGTGCTTCAGTCCCAAGGGTCAAAGGCCAAATTTTGCAAATGGACCTATACTTGCTCGCTGAGATCTCTCAAAAATTGCCTTCTTCAACAAAAACCTGCAACTATACCTACAAGCTAGAAAATGGTGTGTTTGTGGCTATATAGGGTTTTTTATTAGTCAAACCCCTTGTTTTGGTGATTTCCACCTCTATAAATAGCCAATAAAGTATTGAAAAGTGTGTGTGCACTAGAATCTCATGTGTTTGTAAGATCCCTATGAGCTAAAATGCAAAACTAGAGGTCTACCCTATGTTTGTAGTAAAAACCCTAAATGAATGTAATGTAAGTGCCTCAAATCACAAATGCAATATGGATATAAAGAAATAATGTAAATATGAAAATGAATGATATCTAAATCTGAAAACTTGTATAGAGATATGAAAATAACATGACACCATACCAAACCCTAAGGGAGAGGTACAAGACAATGAACAATCAGTGATCTTCTTATCATTCTTCAATATCTCCTAAGCTTCCATGATTGATGAAAAAAGTTGATGAAGACTTTATTGATGATGAATTTTTTGATTGTAGGCTCCACATAAAACTCACACTTTCACTTTATAAGAGGCTCCTTCAATTGCTTGTGATTGGATCCTTCAAATGAAGAAAGAAAAGGTTATATATGAAACCCTTACTTTAATTTTGATCATAGGCCAACTTAAAATTGATGAAATTTCACACAAAGTGGGATTTGAATATTATACCAACAAATTAAGATCCCAAAATTTCGGGAGAAAAAGTAAAAAATGGGATGGTACCATTCTGGTTCGGCCGACTTTTTTCCAAATTTCTAGGTGTAGTCACATAAATCTGTCCAGTTTAATTAAATGAATATTTGATATTTATTTGATTAAAAATCTACTAGCCATTAGTTAATTAAATTAACATTTAATTAATTCATCTTCAAACATTCTCCTATTAATTAAATAAATTATTCAATTTATTATAATTAATTCATTAAACCAAATTCACAATTAATTAAATGAATAAATTCTATTTATTCAATTTAATCCTCTTTCCTCTTTTAAATAAATTAAATTAAAAAAAAACATTTATTTAAATCATCAAATCCCCCCCCCACTTGCATTTTCCTACAAATGCAACTTGCACCTATTTATTGAAATAAATGAATTTTTATTTTTATTAAAATCCTATTTTCCCTCACCCACCAAATCCACTTGCACTCCTAACCCCTTCTAGATTCTTCTAACCCCTTCCTAATTAACCTAATCCATTCCCTAATTATTGTCACATTCCTAAGCAACTTGAAGTCACTTCTCAAATACTTCAAAGTCTTTGAAAAGCATTTAAAGCTTTGTGTGTTCAACAATTTAACCTCCAAAGTCTTCTAAGACCACTAATGGATCTTACATGACCATTAATGACTCTTACATAACCATTTATGGTTAATTCAACTTGCACTCATGTGTCTCCTCAAACATTTATTGCTTTGACCATGGTTATTCCTTTTGCCTTTGCACAAGAGTTTATCCATTGGATAAAGGCTTTATTCTTTGAATAAAGAATTTATTCACTCAACCCAACCTTGACCTTGATTCCCAAGTTAACTCCCAGGTCATGTCAAGCATTTAATGCTTATTCCTTCTCCTCTCAACCTATCTCACATTGACACTTGTCATCCTGGGATTGGGTTGAAAGCCTTCACATGGATCTCAAGCCATTCAATCTTGACCCTTGTTGAGATTACTCAATCTCAACCATCCATTGCTCCATTTTTCCTATAAATAGAGCTCACATTCCTCATTTTCAAATCCTCAAGCATTTTGCATTCATAGTCATAATCCTGAAAACTTGTATGCATCTAAGTTATAAATAATTTTAGAGTTCATTTAGCATAAATCACTAATATCTTGTCATTTTGGTTAAAAATAAATCATTTTAGCATCATAGCATCTAGTATTAGCTTTTTATTCACATTTAGAGCAAATATTTCAATCTCAAACCTCCATAAGCATCCATAGTGCAAAAAGCTATTGAGAGCTACACTAGTTTGGAACTTGGAGAGGAGAGGAACAAAGGAGAAGGAGCTAAGAGCATGTTAGGAGGCATTTGGAGATGCCTCATCATATTTACTTCCTTAGTTAAATATTCTCTCATGCTTTTAGTATCTCTTTTGATATGCCTGCTTAGGTTAATCTTTGGTTGAATAACACTAACTTTAACACTTGTTTCTTATTGTTTGTGTGTGTTATAATACCACAGGTTTTCATCTAACTTGTCAGTTTTGCAGAGCATCATTTGGTGAACCCGATGTGAATCCAAGCACCGAAAAAACAATTTTTTTAAAACCAACTAACATGTTTGAATGTTGAACTTGACACACAGGTCGCGCTTTAGCGCTTTTGGTCACGTTGTAGCGCTATTGCAACTTGTTATTCTAGCGCTATTGTATTTATAATAGCGCTATTGTCTCAAGTTTGGCGCTATTGACCTTCATTTAGCGCTTTTGTGCTTGTTTTAGCGCTTTTGCGCTTGTTCTGACACATTTGCATTTACTATCAAATTTTTCTTTCAGCTCTTTTGTCTCTTTAATAACATGTTTTTGGTTAAATAACGCTTCTGTTTTAACACAAACGTAACAGAACATTGTAAGGAAGACCTTGTAATTGAAAAAAATGTTTTTTTAGGCTTGTGGAAGCCCTCCCTATGTGTGGATTTTACTAACTATTCACTTTTTGTGCAGGTCTAAAAACTACGTTAAAAATAAAAAATTTGTTTTTGGTGCTTTAAAATTGAACAAAAACAAACTTTCTTTTCCTTGCAAGTTAGGATCATTTGTTTTTGGTGCTTTAAAATCAAACAAAAACAAACTTTGTTTCTTGCAAGTTAGGCTTAATTGTTCATTTGGTGTTTAAAATCAACAAAACAAATTTATTTCTTGCATCAAACTTAAGCAAAAACTCACAATCCACACTTCCATTTTGGTGCAAATAAAATTCACAATCAACTTGTCTCATTTTTTGCAAAATGATTTTACTTCATACGCGTTTTTCATTAAGTTGACCAGGATTTCAAAGTTCTAGTTTACTTAAACATATTGCCTTTGAAGTTAAAAAGAACATCATGGTTGTTGGAGCAACTGATAGTTCTGATACTTAATATAAGTACAGATCCAATAGCCAACAAGATGAGAGGGGGGGGGGTAATCATACAAACTTAATCATCCACAAAAACATCAGATTTAACCTCGGTAACATATATTTCAGCAATATAACCAAAACTATTAAACATGCAAACTCAAAAGCATATGAACATCATAACACCAGATTTAACGTGGAAACCCAAATAGGGAGAAACCACTGTGGGATTTTGGACCCACTAAGAAATATAATCTTCTAGAGTATGCTCGGTTAAAAGCAAATCCTGTTAAAGATTACAAACACATTGCTAGATGTGACTCGGATAAGGGATTTCCCTCAGATCTGTTAGGGTCTTCACTTTGTTAGAAAAGACCTTGTTAAAGGATTTCAAACACTCAATCAGAATGTCACCTTGCTAGAGGGTTTTACAAATAAGACTGTTAAGTCCACTAGGTTAAGAGATTTTTTGTCACTTTCACAAAATAACAGTTTTAAAATCTATCTGCAACTTCACATCTAAAATGCTAAAGCAGATTCCTATTTGTTCAAGACAATGTAGACATAGAACTAATCTTGTCTATCTGCTGGGCTTCTATACTCTGTTATTCTAATAGGTCTTCAAGCTTCTGTGCTCGGTAATCACTATGTAGCATCCCTGTGCATACACTTTCCCGCATACATTGTTTATCAACAGTTTCCTATTTATAAACAATTAGGTAACCGCTTAATCTCCTTGATCACATTTCCCATGATCAATCATAGCCATCAGATCTTCTATCTTGTCCAGGTTCAATGCATCTTTTGATCTAAAAATGTTTTACCCCACCTTGGAACTTGCATATTAGTCTTGGAACTTGTGCCAGGGTATTGTGGTTCAATCTGAGCTGTAGATCTTCATGCCAACTTTTCATTGCCTTAGATTCGTTAACAAACTTCATTCACGGCTCACCAATCATTGATCAGTTCCAGCTCTTCAGCTTCCTTCATTAAATAACGCATGCAAACATTTAATGCATTCTATTATAGCTCGGTTACAACTCGGTAACAACTTGGTGAATACTAAACTTCACTCGGTAGACATTCCGCCTTCATTAACCGATAGCGATAACCTTAGGGTTTACCGACTAGGTTCTTTGCTTGATAACATAGTATAGTATTAACCTTCAAATTTTACAACATATGTATGATGTTAAAAAAATCTAGAAGATCATGATCTCATCATTATCTGACTCGGTACTAGTTTCCCATGGAATACCTTATTCATCCCCTTATTCATCATATTCTTTCCTGTGTCTTTTACCGACATCTTTATAATCTTCATATCATACTTCTCAAGATATGGCAACATCATACTGAATTAGAAAATCAATTTCTTGACATCAATGACAAAATAATAATATCAAGACAGTAAACATCTTTAATCAGTTATATCCATAATCATCAACAACCTTCTCAATATCCTTATGAAATGCCAACAATCTTTCATTGTCTGTTATAATGCAATATTGCCAACAATCTCCCCCTTTGGCATTGATGGAAAAACCAATTGATTTGACCTTAAAAGATTCGGATTGCTGTGATTCTGAAATGTTGAAATGGACTCCCCCATACATTAGACTTCACCTATTTTTAGTCTTCTTTCCAATATGTAGTCTGCTCAGTTTTCTTTTAGTCTTCTCCCCTGATAGGTCTTCTTCCTCTATAGTAGTCTTCTCCCCCTTTGACAACAATGCCAAAAAGTAAAGAACTAAAACATAATTACTTTCTGTAAGAAGTGATTTCCTGCTGTTGTGTATCAACTGAGTCTCAGTCAGAGCATTTGTCTTCAATTCCTGTTCCCTGTAATATTTCCTATATTATTTTTGTACACCTTTAGAAAACATCCTAAAGTGTATAAATCAGCATCAACTCCCAAAAGCTATTTGATAGAGTCATTGGATTGATGCTTTCACCAAACTCGGTCAGTGAGTAGAAGATAGGGGTAGGACCCCTAACTTACTTCTGAGATATTCAAAAGTGTCCCTTGGTAGTGGCTTGGTGAAGATATCTACTATTTGTTCCTTTGTGCTAACATACTCCAACACCACTTTCTTCTCTTGAGCTTTTTCTATAAGATAATGATATTTGATAGAGATGTGCTTTGTCTTAGAGTGCATAATAGGATATTTTGAAATATTAATGGCACTAGTATTGTCACAGAATATAGTTACTGGCTCGGTAACTTTCTCATTTATACCTTCCAACAGTTGTTTGATCCATGCAATGTTGGTACAATTCAATGCTACAACAACGTATTCAGCTTCTGTTGTTGACTGTGAAACACATCCTTGTTTCTTGCTAAGCCAACTCACTAGTCTTTCTCCTAAAAAGAAAGCTCCTCCACTTGTGCTTTTTCTGCCATCAATGTTGCCTGCCCAATCAGCATCAGTATAAACTTTTAAATCAAAATCATTTCCTTTCTAATATACTAAGCCATAATCCTCTGTGCCTTTCAAGTATCTAAAAATTCTTTTGATTGTTGTCATTGTTGACAATATTACAAGGATATTGAGAAGGTTGTTGATGATTATGGACATAATTGATTAAAGATGTTTTACTATCTTGATATTATTATTTTGTCATTGATGTCAAGAAATTTATTTTCTAATTCAGTATGATGTTGCCATATCTTAAGAAATATGTTATGAAGATTATAAAGAAGTCGGTAAAGACACATGAAAGAATATGATGAATAAGGGGATAAGTTATTCAATGGGCAACTCTACTGAGTCAGACAATGATGAGATCTTGATGTTTTAGATTGTTTTAACATCATACATATGTTGTAAAATGTAAAGGTTAATACTATACTATGTTATCAAGCAAAGAACCTAGTTGGTAAACCCTAAGTTTATCGCAGTCGGTTAATGAAGACAAAATTTCTATCGAGTAAAGTTTAGTATTCACCAAGTTGTAACTGAGCTATAACAAAATGCATTAAATGTTTACATATGATATTTAATGAAAGATGCTGATGAGCTAGAGTGGATCAATGATTGGAAAGCCGTAAAAGAAGTTTGTTAACAAATCTAAGGCAATGGAAAGTCGGCAAGAAGATCTACAGCTCAGATTGAACCGCATTACCCTAACACAAGTTCCAAGGTGAATGTGCAAGTTCCGAGGTGGGGTAAAACATTTTCAAATCAAAAGATACAATGAACCTGGACAAGATTGAAGATCTAATGGCTATGATTGATCATGGGATATGTGATCAAGGAGATTAAACGGTTAGAAGATTGTTTATAAATAAGGAACTGTTGATAAACAATGTATGCGGGCAAGTGTATGCACAGGGATGCTACATAGTGATTACTGAGCACATAAGCTTGAAGACCTATTAGAATAACAGAGTATTGATGCCCAACAGATAGACAAGATTAGTTCTATGTCTACATTGCATTGAACAAATAGGAATCTGCTTTAGCATTTTAGATGTGAAGTTGCAGATAGATTGTATTACTGTTATTTTGTGAAAGTGACAGGAAATCTCTTAACCGAGTGGACTTAACAGTCTTATATGTAAATCCTCTAACAAGGTGACATTCTAATTGAGTGTTTGAAATCCTTTGACAAGGTCACTTCTAACAAAGTGAAGATCCTAACAGATCTGAGGGAAATCCCTTAACCGGGTCACATCTAGCAATGTGTTTTGTAATCTTTAATAGGATTTGCTTTTAACCGAGCATACTCTAGAAATAGTATATTTCTTAGTGGGTCTGAAATCCCACAGTGGTTTTTCCCTATTTGGGTTTCCACGTTAAATCTGGTGTTATGAGGTTTACATTGTTCATATGCTTTTGAGTTTGCATGTTTGATAGTTTTTGGTTATATGACTGATATATGTTACCGAGGTTGAATTTGATGTTTTTATGGATGATTAAGTTTGTATGATTCACCCCCCCCCTCTCATCTTGTTGGCTATTGGATCTGTACTTATATTAAGTATCAGAACTATCAATTTGTATCAGAGCTTTGGACTCCGAAAGGAAAGTTTAAAGGCACTTGAGTTAAAGATCCAAAGATGTATAAGAGGGATGCACCTAAGTTGAATAAGTCAAGTTTCTCTACATGGCAGAAAAGGATGAAGCTACATCTATCAGGAGTTGGAGAATATGCTATATACTATCTGGAGAATGATTTTGTTGCACTGAGCACCTATCCATTGACTATGGAAGAGATAAAGGTGAAGCAAGAACATATTCAAGCAATGATTGAAATAACATCTGCATTGACCGATTCTGAGTTCAATGATCTTGAAGGCTACAATCATGCAAAGGCAATGTGGACTAAGCTCATCTCTGTATATGGAGGAGATGAACATGTTCAAAGAGAAAAAGTTGATAGTCTAAGAGGACAACTTGAATCTATGAGGATGAATGAAGGTGAGAACATAACCCAGTACAGTACAAGACTAAAGGAGATTGTAAATCAAATTAAAGGAGCAGGAGAAACTATTGAAGAAAAGGATGTGACAAGTAAGTTGTTAAGAACCCTTCTACCTACCTATGCAATCCGAGTCTCTGCAATCAATGAATTGAGGTTTGTACCTAATATGCCAGTTTCCTTGGATGGTACTATTGGTAAGCTACATGCATTTGAGTTAAGCAATTTTGATAACAGTGGGTCATCGGTAAATAAAGTTGAATCTGCATTTAGTTCTTTTCATCTGAATGAATCTAATGATCACAATGAAAGAAAGTATAAGTACTCTGAAGGAGATCACAGTGGAGCAAGTGAAATATTTTGGAAGAACATGGAGGAGGTACACAAACTGTATGAAGAAATCAGAAAGCAAGAAGAGTTTGAAGCACTATTGGCCAAAAGGTTACCGAGAGGCAAAGGTAAGTATAAAGGAAAACTACCTTTGAAATGTTTCAATTGTGATAAGATTGGACATATGGCTTCTAACTGTCCTGACAAAGATTTCATTGAAAAGAGAGATTACCGAGATGATAGACAAAAAGATAATCATTACAGAGGACACCGAGATTTCAGAAAAAGAGATAAAAAGACATGCTTAATTGCTAATGAAGAATCTGAAGATGATAAATCAGATGAGACTGATACAGAGGAAGTTGTTTATGTGGCTATCAAGGATGGATCAGATGAAGAAAGGTATGAAGAAAAAGCCCTAATATCTCACATAAACACTAACGATTCTTGGATTATAGATAGTGGATGCTCACATCATATGACATGAGATAAACACAAGTTTGTTATGTTAGAAGATTATGATGGAGGCTATGTTAGATTTGGTAATGATGCACCATGTCCACTAAGAGGTAAAGGATCCATAACACTTCTTGATAAAGCAAGATGCAATGATGTTTATTGGGTTGAAGGTCTGAAATATAATTTGTTGAGTGTAGCACAACTAAACAACACAGGTTACCGAATAGAATTTCAGAAAGGAATTGTCAAAGTTCATGACAAGCATGGAAAGTTAGCTGCTACCAGGACACAAACAAAAGGCAATACATTTCACCTTGACTATACTCACAATAAGTGTTTGCATGCAAAGATTGATAATACCTGGTTATGGCATAAAAGGTTTTGTCATGTTAATTTTGATAATCTAATCAAGATAAGTAAGAAGCACATAGTAAGAGGTCTACCGAGTCTTGAAAAACCTGATAATGTTATGTGTCGAGGATGCCATATGGGTAAGATGACAAGATCCAGCTTTACAAGTAAGTCCTACTCTTTTAAGGGAATTTTAGATCTTGTGCACACTGATCTTTGTGGTCCTATGAAAGTTCAAAGTTATTATGGTGATAAATATTTCATATTATTTGTGGATGACTATTCAAGGATGATGTCAGTAATGTTTTTTAAAAGAAAAATCAGAAGCTTTTCAAATGTTTAAGTGGTACAAGGCTAGAGTTGAAAATGAAACAGGAAGACAACTTAAATGTCTTAGATCAGATAGAGGAGGAGAGTTCACATCTGATGAGTTCAACCTATTTTGCAATGATCATGGTATTAAAAGACAAGTCTCTGCACCGAGAACTCCACAGTAGAATGGAATAGCTAAAAGAAGAAATAGATCTATTGTGGATTGTGCTAGAACATTGATGATTGAGAAGAAGGTTCCACAAACATTTTGGAGAGAAGCAATAAGCACAGCTATTTACACCTTGAACCGAGTTCAATTGAAGAAAGGTACTTTGAAGACACCTTATGAAATCTAGTATGGCAAGAAACCTAATGTAAGTTACTTTAAGATCTTTGGAAGTAGATGCTATGTTCATAAAGATGATAAAAATGGCAAGTTTGATCAGAAAAGTGAAGAAGGAACATTTCTAGGATATTCTTCTAGAAGCAAAGCATTTAAATGTCTGATCAAATCATCTAACAAAATAGTAGAAAGTGCAAATGTGAAAATTGATGAATTTGCAGAAAGAACTGATGAAAGGAATTCCAAAGAACCAGAAGACTATGATGAATTTGTCTATGTGCAACCGAGAAGTCCTACCGAGAAGACTGTTGAAGGAAATGAAGAAAATATCCAGTTACCGAGTGATGAAGAAGATCATATAGAGCCTACCTAGCCTGTATTAGCCAATTATGTCAGAAGACACCATGCACCAAGTCAGATTATAGGAGATAAGGATGATCCAGTGATGACAAGAAACAAACTGAGACAGAACACATGTTTGATATCTGAATTTGAACCGAGAATAGTGAAAGAGGCGTTTAATAGTGAAGATTGGATAAATGCTATGACAGAAGAGATTGATCAAATCAAGAAGAATGACACATGGACACTGGTCCCAAGACCGAAGGATAGAAATGTAATCTACAAAGTGGATCTTCAGAAACAAGCTAAATGAGAAAGGTGAGGTCATTCGGAACAAAGAAAGATTGGTTTGCAAAGGTTATGCCCAAGAAGAAGGAATTGATTATGGTGAGACTTTTGCACCTGTTGCTAGACTTGAAGGAGTTAGAACATTGTTGGCATATGCTGCTTTCAAAAACTTCAAGGTCTTTCAAATGGATGTCAAATCTGCATTTCTGAATGGAATATTAGAAGAAGAAGTTTTCATTGAACAACCTGAAGGATTTGTTGATGTCAATAATAAAGATCAGGTATGTAAATTGAACAAAGCTTTATATGGTCTGAAACAAGCACCTCGAGCATGGTATGAAAGATTGCACTCTTATTTGATTAAGATTGGTTTTATAAGGACAAGTGAGAAAAACAACATGTACATGAAGAATGATGAAAATAGAATACTAATCTCAGCCATATTTGTTGATGATATTATATTTTGTGGAAATGACTCTTTATGCAAGAACTTTGGAAATGAAATGAGCAAAGAATTTGAGATGTCATTAATTAGTGAGATAAAGTATTTTATAGGCTTACAGATACTGCAAATGAAAAATGAGATTCTCATTACTCAATCCAAATACATAAAGGAAATCTTGAAGAAATTTGGAATGGAGGATTCAAAGCTAGTAAGTACTCCTATGACTACCAATTGCAAACTATCAAAGAATGATGAATCTGCATCTATTGATGAGACACTCTACCGATCCATGATTGGAAAACTACAATATGTTGTTCAGAGCAGGCCAGATATAGGACATGCAGTAGGTATTGTTGGAAGATTCTCTGCAGATCCTAAGGAAATACACATGACAACAATCAAAAGAATTTTCAGATTCTTGAAAGGCACTGAAGATTATGGCTTAGTATATCAGAAAGGAAATGATTTTGATCTAAAAGTTTATACTGATGCTAATTGGGCAGGTAACATTGATGACAGAAAAAGCACAAGTGGAGGAGGTTTCTTCTTAGGAGAAAGACTAGTGAGTTGGCTTAGCAAGAAACAAGGATGTGTTTCTCAGTCAACAGTCGAAGCTAAATATGTTGCTATAGCACTGAATTGTACCAACATTGTATGGATCAAACAACTATTGGAAGGTATAAATGAGAAAGTTATCAAGCCAGTAACTATATTATGTGACAATACTAGTGCCATTAATATTTCAAAGAACCCTGTTATGCACTCTAAGACAAAGCACATATTTATCAAATATCATTATCTTAGAGAAGAAGCTCAAGAGAAGAAAGTGGTGTTGGAATATATTAACACAAAGGAGTAGATAGCTGATATCTTCACCAAGCCACTACCAAAGGACACTTTTGAATATCTCAGAAGTAAGTTAGGGGTCCTACCCCTATCTTTTACTCACTGGCCGAGTTCGGTGAAAGCATCACTTCGATGACTCTATTGAATATCTTTTGGGGAGCTGATGCTAGAGTGATACACTTTAGAATGTTTTTCTGAAAGTGTAGTGGAAATATTACTGGAATAATACAGAAAATGATACAGGGAACAAAAATTGTAAACAAATGCTCTGACCGAGACTCAGTTGATACACAACAGCAGGAAATAAATTCTTACAGAAAGAAATTATGTTTTAGTTCTATTCTTTTTGGCATTGTTGTCAAAGGGGGAGAAGACCAAGAAGGAGAACCTAGAAGGAGAATATCTACCCGGGGGGAGAAGACCAAGAAGGAGAAAATCTACCCAGGGGGAGAAGACCAAGAAGGAGAAGATCTACCAAAAGGGCAGAAGACCCGAGAAGACTGAGAGAAGACTACAAATTGAAATAAAGACTGAAAATAGAAGAGAAGTCTGATGTATGGGGGAGAACATTTCAGCATTTCAGAATCACAGCAATCCGAATTTTTAAAGGTCAAATCAATTGGTTTTGCCATCAATGCCAAAGGGGGAGATTGTTGGCAATATTACAAGGATATTGAGAAGGTTGTTGATGATTATGGACATAACTGATTAAAGATGTTTTACTATCATGATATTATTATTTTGTCATTGATGTCAAGAAATTGACTTTCTAATTCAGTATGATGTTGCCATATCTTAAGAAATATGTTATGAAGATTATAAAGAAGTCGGTAAAGACACAGGAAAGAATATGATGAATAAGGGGATAAGTTATTCAATGGGCAACTCTACCAAGTCAGACAATGATGAGATCTTGATGTTTTAGATTGTTTTAACATCATACATATGTTGTAAAATGTAAAGGTTAATACTATACTATGTTATCAAGCAAAGAACCTAGTCGATAAACCCTAAGGAACCTAGTCGGTAAACTATAAGGTTATCGCAGTCAGTTAATGAAGACAAAATTTCTACCGAGTAAAGTTTAGTATTCACCGAGTTGTAACCGAGCTATAACAAAATGCATTAAATGTTTACATATGATATTTAATGAAAGATGTTGATGAGCTGGAGCAGATCAATGATTGACAAGCCGTAAAAGAAGTTTGTTAACAAATCTAAGGCAATGGAAAGTTGGCAAGAAGATCTATAGCTCAGATTGAACCGCAATACCCTAGCACAAGTTCCAAGGTGAAAGTGCAAGTTCCGACACAGGGTAAAATGTTTTCAGATAGAAAGATATAATGAACCTGGACAAGATTGAAGATCTGATGGCTATGATTGATCATGGGATATGTGATCAAAGAGATTAAGCAGTTAGAAGATTGTTTATAAATAAGGAACTATTGATAAACAATGTATGCGGGCAAGTGTATGCACAGGGATGCTACATAGTGATTACCAAGCACAAAAGCTTGAAGACCTGTTAGAATAATAGAGTATTGATGCCTAGCAGATAGACAAGATTAGTTCTATGTCTACATTGTATTGAACAAATAGGAATCTGCTTTAGCATTTTAGATGTGAAGTTGCAGATAGATTGTATTACTGTTATTTTGTGAAAGTGACAGGAAATCTCTTAACCGAGTGGACTTAACAGTCTTATATGTAAATCCCCTAACAAGGTGACATTCTGATTGAGTGTTTGAAATCCTTTGACAAGGTCACTTCTAACAAAGTGAAGATCCTAACAGATCTGAGGGAAATCCCTTAACCGGGTCACATCTAGCAATGTGTTTTGTAATCTTTAACATGATTTGCTTTTAACCAAGCATACTCTAGAAAGAGTATATTTCTTAGTGGGTCCGAAATCCCACAGTGGTTTTTTCCTATTTGGGTTTCCACGTTAAATCTAGTGTTATGAGGTTTATATTGTTCATATGCTTTTGAGTTTGCATGTTTGACAATTTTTGGTTATATGACTGATATATGTTACCGAGGTTGAATTTGATGTATTTATGGATGATTAAGTTTGTATGATTCACCCCCCCCCCTCTCATCTTGTTGGCTATTGGATCTATACTTATATTAAGTATCAGAACTATCAGTCATGTGTGTTTCCTTAGGATCTGCAGAGAATCTTGCAACTATACCTACTGCATGTGCTATATCTAGTCTGTTGTGAACAACATATTGTAGCTTTCCAATCATGGATTGGTAAAGTGTCTCATCAACAGATGCAGATTCATCATTCTTTGACTATTTACAGTTGGTAGTCATAGGAGTACTTACTGGTTTTGAATCCTCCATTCCAAATTTTTTCAAGATTTCCTTTATGTACTTGGATTGAGTAATGAAAATATCATTTTTCATTTGCAATATCTGTAAACCTATAAAATACTTTATCTCACCGATTAATGACATCTCAAATTCTTTGCTCATTTCATTTCCAAAGTTCTTGCATAAAGAGTCATTTCCACAAAATATAATATCATCAACAAATATGGCTGAGATCAGTATTCCATTTTCATCATTCTTCATGTACATGTTGCTGTTATCACTTGTCCTTATAAAACCAATCTTAATCAAATAAGAGTGCAATCTTTCATACCATGCTCTTGGTGCTTGTTTCAAACCATATAAAGCTTTGTTCAATTTACATACCTGATCTTTATTATTGTCTTCAACAAATCCTTCAGGTTGTTCAATGAAAACTTCTTCTAATATTCCATTCAGAAATGCAGATTTGACATCTATTTGATATATCTTGAAATTTTTGAAAGCAGCATAGGCCAACAATTTTCTTACTCCTTCAAGTTTAGCAATAGGTGCAAAAGTTACACCATAATAAATTCCTTCTTCTTGAGCATAACCTTTACAAACTAGTCTTGCTTTGTTTCGAATGACCTCTCCTTTTTCATTTAGCTTGTTTCTGAAAATCCACTTTGTACCGATTACATTCTTGTCCTTCGGTCTTGGGATTAGTGTCCATGTGTCATTCTTCTTGATTTGATCAATCTCTTCTGTCATAGCATTTATCCAATCTTCACTATTAAATGCCTCTTTCACTATTCTCGGTTCAAATTCAGATATCAGACATGTGTTCTGTCTCAGTTTGTTCCTTGTCATCACTGGATCATCCTTATCTCCTATAATCTAACTTGGTGCATGATGTCTTCTGACATACTTGGCTAATACAGGATCAGTAAGCTTTGTATGATCTTCTTCATCACTCGGTAACTGGATATTCTCTTCATTTTCTTCAACAATCTTCTCGGTAGGACTTCTCGATTGAACATAGACAAATTCATCATAGTCTTCTGGTTCCTTGGAATTTCTTTCATCATTTTTTTTTGCAAATTCATCAATTTTCACATTTGCACTTTCTACTATTTTGTTAGATGATTTGATCAGACATTTAAATGCTTTGCTTCTTGAAGAATAACCTAGAAACATTCCTTCTTCACTTTTTTGATCAAATTTGCCATTTCTATCATCTTTATGAACATAGCATCTACTTCCAAAGATTTTAAAATAACTTACATTAGGTTTCTTATCATACCAGATTTCATATGGTGTCTTCAAAGTACCTTTCTTCAATTGAACTCGGTTCAAGGTGTAAACTGCTGTGCTTATTGCTTCTCTCCAAAATGTTTGTGGCATCTTCTTTTCAATCATCAGTGTTCTAGCACAATACACAATAGATCTGTTTCTTCTCTCAGCTATTCCATTCTACTATGGAGTTCTCGGTGCAGAGACTTGTCTTTTAATACCATGATCATTGCAAAATAAGTTGAACTTATTAAATGTGAACTCTCCTCCTTTATCTGATCTAAGACATTTTAGTTGTCTTCCTGTTTCATTTTCAACTCTTGCCTTGTACCATTTAAACATTTGAAAAGCTTCTGATTTTTCTTTTAAAAACATTACTGACATCGTCCTTGAATAGTCATCCACAAATAATATGAAATATTTATCACCATAATAACTTTGAACTTTCATAGGACCACAAAGATCAGTGTGCACTAGATCTGAAATTCCCTTAGAAGTGTAAGACTTACTTGCAAAGCTTGATCTGTCATCTTACCCATCTAGCATCCTCGGCACATAGCATTCTTAGGTTTTTTAAGACTTGGAAGACCTCTTACTCTGTGCTTCTTGCTTATTTTGATCAGATTATCAAAATTGACATAACAAAACCTTTTATGCCATAACCAGGTATCATCTAACTTTGCATGCAAACACTTATTCCGAGTTGAGTCAAGGTGAAATCTGTTACCTTTTGATTGTGTCTCGGTAGCAGCTAACTTTCCATTTTTGTCATGAACTTTGACAATTCCCTTCTGAAATTCTATTCGGTAACCTGTGTTGTTTAGCTGTGTTACACTCAACAAATTGTATTTCAAACCTTCAACCCAATAAACATCATTGCATCTTGCATTATCAAGAAGTGTTATATATCCTTTACCTCTCATTGGACATGGTGCATCATTACCAAATCTAACATAGCCTCCATCATAATCTTCTAATATAACAAACTTGTGTTTATGTCCTGTCATATGATGTGAGCATCCACTATCTATAATCCAAGAATCATTAGTGTTTATGTGAGATATTAGGGATTTTTCTTCATACCTTTCTTCATATGATCCATCCTTGATATCCACATAAACTACTTCCTCTATATCAGTCTCATCTGGTTTATCATCATTGGATTCCTCATCAGCTATTAGGCAGGTCTTTCTATCTCTTTTTCTGAAGTCTCGGTGTCCTCTGTAATGATTATCTTTCTATCTGTCATCTCGATAATCTATTTTTTCAGTAGAATCTTTGTCAAGATAGTTAGAAGCCATATTTCCTATCTTATCACAATTGAAACATTTCAAAGGTAGTTTTCCTTTATACTTACCTTTGCCTCTCGGTAACCTTTTGGCTAATAGTGCTTCAAACTCTTCTTGCTTTCTGATTTCCTCATACAGTTTGTGTACTGCCTCCATGTTCTTATGAAATCTTTCACTTGCTCCACTGTGATCTCCTTTAGAGTACTTATACTTTCTTTCATTGAAATCATTATATTCATCAAGATTAAAAGAACTAAATGCAGATTCAACTTTATTTACTGAAGATCCACTGTTATCAAAATTACTTAACTCAAATGCATGTAGCTTACCAGTAGTAGCATCTAAATAAATTGGCATATTAGGTACATACCTCAATTAGTTGATTGTAGAGACTTGGATTGCATGAGTTGGTAGAAGGGTTATTAACAACTTACTTGTTATATCCTTTTCTTCAATAGTTCCAGCTACTTCTTTGATTTGATTGACAATCTCCTTTAGTCTTGTACTGTACTGAGTTATGTTCTCACCTTCATTCACCCTCATAGATTCAAGTTGTCCTCTTAGACTATCTACTTTTTCTCTTTGAACATGTTCATCTCCTCCATATATTGATATGAGCTTATCCCACATTGCCCTTGCATCATTGCAGCCTTCTAAATCATTAAACTCTGAGTCGGTCAATGTAGATGTTATTTCAATTATTGCTTGAATATGTTCTTGCTTTGCCTTTATCTCTTCCATAGTCAATGGATAGGTGCTCGGTGTGACAAAATCATTCTCTAGATAGTATACAACATATTCTCCAACTCCTGATAGATGTAGCTTCATCATTTTTTGCCATGTAGAGAAACTTGACTTGTTTAGCTTCGGTGCATCCCTCTTATACATCTTTGGATCTTTAACTCAAGTGCCTTTAAACTTTCCTTCCGGAGTCCAAAGCTCTGATACCAATTGATAGTTCTGATACTTAATATAAGTACAGATCCAATAGCCAAGAAGATGAGAGGGGGGGGTGAATCATACAAACTTAATCATCCATAAAAACATTAGATTCAACCTCGGTAACATATATTTCAGTGATATAACCAAAACTGTTAAACATGCAAACTCAAAAGCATATGAACATCATAACACTAGATTTAACGTGGAAACCCAAATAGGGAAAAACCACTATGGAATTTCGGACCCACTAAGAAATATACTCTTCTAGAGTATGCTCGGTTAAAAGCAAATCCTGTTAAA
The DNA here is from genome assembly GCF_030272615.1 of Cryptomeria japonica. Taxonomy (NCBI): domain Eukaryota; kingdom Viridiplantae; phylum Streptophyta; class Pinopsida; order Cupressales; family Cupressaceae; genus Cryptomeria; species Cryptomeria japonica. The sequence continues at coordinate 370,394,396 of NC_081406.1, read as the reverse complement.
GATTACAAACACATTGCTAGATGTGACCCGGTTAAGGGATTTCACTCAAATCTGTTAGGATCTTCACTTTGTTAGAAGTGACCTTGTTAAAGGATTTCAAACACTCAATCAGAATGTCACCTTGTTAGAGGGTTTTACAAATAAGACTGTAAGTCCACTCGGTTAAGAGATTTTTTGTCACTTTCACAAAATAACAGTAATAAAATCTATCTGCAACTTCACATCTAAAATGCTAAAGAAGATTCCTATTTGTTCAATACAATCTAGACATAGAACTAATCTTGTCTATCTGCTGGGCTTCTATACTCTGTTATTCTAACAGGTCTTCAAGCTTCTATGCTCGGTAATCACTATGTAGCGTCCTTGTGCATACACTTGCCCACATACATTGTTTATCAATAGTTTCCTATTTATAAACAATTAGGTAACCGCTTAATCTCCTTGATCACATTTCCCGTGATCAATCATAGCCATCAGATCTTCTATCTTGTCTAGGTTCAATGCATCTTTCGATCTAAAAACATTTTACCCCACCTTGGAACTTGCATGTTAGTCTTGGAACTTGTGCCAGGGTATTGTGGTTCAATCTGAGTTGTAGATCTTCATGCTGACTTTTCATTGCCTTAGATTCGTTAACAAACTTCATTCACGACTCACCAATCATTGATCAGTTCCAACTCTTCAGCTTCCTTCATTAAATAACGCATGCAAACATTTAATGGATTCTGTTATAGCTTGGTTACAACTTGGTAACAACTCGGTGAATACTAAACTTCACTCGGTAGACATTCCGCCTTCATTAACCGATAGTGATAACCTTAGGGTTTACCAACTAGGTTCCTTAGGGTTTACCGACTAGGTTCTTTGCTTGATAACATAGTATAGTATTAACCTTTACATTTTACAATATATGTATGATGTTAAAACAATCTAGAATATCATGATCTCATCATTGTCTGACTCGGTACTAGTTGCCCATGGAATACCTTATTCATCCCCTTATTCATCATATTCTTTCTTGTGTCTTTTACCGACATCTTTATAATCTTCATATCATACTTCTCAAGATATGGCAACATGATACTGAATTAGAAAATCAATTTCTTGACAACAATGACAAAATAATAATATCAAGATAGTAAACATCTTTAATTAGTTATATCCATAATCATCAACAACCTTCTCAATATCCTTATGAAATACCAACAATCTTTCATTGTCTGTTTATAATGCAATATTGCCAACAACAACATCTCCAATTAGATAGAAAATCATTGCAATGACAAGTTAAAAAAAAAAAAAAGAACAAGTGAATTTCGTGTTTGGCACGCTTGTGCAAAAGAGTTTGTCGAGTGGTCCTACTTCTAACACAAACTATCCTCTCCCTTGGCTTTCGTGGTCCTAGGTGCAAGAGAAAAGTGTTAGTAACACTCAAATTTTTATCTTTTTAAGAGAGGCCTACCAAGAGACACATCACTCTTGGGAACGACCTCGCGCGGTAAATCCTTCGAGCCGCTATAGAAATCTAGTGAGAGCGAAAGTTGTAGCCTTGGGTATAGTTGTTCCTACAGTGTAACTTGCCGAAAGGACAAATGGGCCCCACCACAAGTTACAAGGCTCTTAATTGAGTCACTGTAGAATGAACTTATGTCCAAAGACATCAAAAATGACTAAACACCTTTAAATAGTAGGCCACCCATTCTATTGATTGAGGATATTTGTGATATAATTCAGTGCAAGAGCATAGATGGTCTTGCTCCCAAGATACTCACCATACATATTTCCTTGAGTAGAAACATAGCTTTTTGAAAAGTCACTTGTGGCTTGATGAAAGTGGTGAATCCCCCATCATAGGGATCATCTATTTGTTATACTCATGCAAGACTTAGTTTATCACATCCTTACCTGCCACGACGGGATTCATAAGGTATGTAGTACCAAAGTCAAAGAAATATCAAGATGTGGGCTGAATTTATCGCAACTGGCCATTTGACCTTAGGGATACAAAGTGTTTGAAGTGTTTTCATTTTAGTCAAGACCAAGTGCAAATTGAGCCGACTTCATGCTTTGGAAAGAAAACACCTAAAATACACTTAAAGGAAAGGATCATAAGAAGTCCAAGGATTGGGTTGATCTAGACCCATACTTATTTGTGCCTTTTGAGGCAACATTCTTGTGTTTGTGTGCTTGCTTTGTTTTCTTGTCAAAGCAACATCATAAAATCCAAAAATCGAAACAAGTATTCATCCAACCAAACTTTTTTTAAAACAACCAAAAAGATCAAAAACAAAGAAAAAAGTATCAAACTTTATGACCATTCTTCACATCTTGAGAAAGAAGAATCTTCATCAAAACATCAACTTGAAAAGAAGACCATTGAGCTCAAAGACTTTGATCAAAAGGAGGAAATTATTCTATCTAAATAGACAAATATTTGTCTCGTATAGAGCTTTTCTATGTCACATGCGTCTATACTTTCAAGGCAAATCAAATGAATTTGATCCAGAGTCATTGAACCACAGAGCTTTTATGCAATATAGAGCTTTAAGTTATCACAAAAATAAAGGAGGCAAGATCAATCCCAACTTCTTCCCAGACACTTGTACCACATACAACGTAGCTCGAGAAATGCCACCAACGCCCGAAAGAGAAGAGATAGAATTTGTTCCATTTGTGACACAAAGATTTTATTGAAGTTAAACATTTCATCCATTTCTCACCTTCACATCATCACTTCAGTTCAACTCTCAAAACATTAAGAGGTTCTTGTCCTAATTTGTCTTTTGGATATTGCTTGAAATCAAACACAACAAATCAATTTTATATTGTTTCTACATCTAGGATAAACTCATCCTAAGAGACATATCTACGCAGGTTAAAAACTAGTTTATGAGTGAATCCTCTCATTACTAGGTAGTTAAGTCTGTAACACATCTCAGATTTCTCTAAACCTTATCACATCAAACCTTATCAAAACAAAAACAAGCAAATCAAAGAAAGAATTTTGGTCACATCCACCTTTAAGTGCTAGAGATCCATATATAACACACCACACCAAACATCAATCTTTCATTGTGTCAACAACTCATCATCATTTTCACCCAACTTCAACAAAAACTTGTAAACAAAATGGCTCATACTGTTACTACTTATCAAGTTGCCATTAGTTTTTATATTCAAAGTCATACTATATATTCTAGTTGGTTACCACTACCGAATCATGCAGTCAGTATAAATAGGGAAGTCGGTATGCACAGTCTAGTCAGTTACAGAAGAAAGCAGTCACAAAATGCAGTATACATCGAGCTGTCTACCGAGTATCTTTTTATGACTACTGAGCAGTAAAGTTAACACACTGAGTTGATATTCATCGAGTGAAACGTGTTACCAGATACATTGAACCTGGACATGCATATGAAAATGTGTTACAAGATTGAGGCACATCTAACCGTTATTACATTGGAAATTGCACTCGAAGATTGTGTATGATTGTGAGGTCAATCTAACCAATAAAATATTTTGTTTAGTTATCCATTTGAGGAATCTTGTTTGTAAGATCGAAGCAATGAATTGGAACACCATTTTAAGAGATCTATATACACAGCATTATTGAAGTGTATGTATGCATGAAGGAAGACTGTTACAGAGACACAGAGGTCACCGAGAAAGTTTTTAGAGAACAGTCGAAGAACAGAGTAAACAGAAGGGTTTACTAAGTTACTATATGAGTTACTGAGGTATACTATAAGCAAGGTAATCTTATCTTGAGCACATAGAATCTGCTATAAGATTTCAGATGTAAAGTTGCAGATGTTTGTAATGATTTTATTGTAATATTGTGAAGTTGAAAGAGAAACCTTTAACAGGGTAAAAGACTCTAACCAAGTCTATAAATTGTAAAGCCTCTAACCAGGTGCAACATTCAGAATAAATGTTGTAAAATCCTTTAGCAAGGTAGATATAACAGATCTTGTTACTCCTAACAGGGTATGCTATCAGAAATAGCTAAATGTAGCTCTAACCGAGCATTCTTTATTATTGCAGTAGTGAAGTTGTGGGTGCCATCCCCACCACAGTTTTTCTCTCTAACCAAGAGTTTCTGCGTAACCAAAATATATGTGTTATGGAGTGAATCATGTATGATTGTTATCTGTTTGTTTTAACTTTATTGTATGTTACTGCACTATTCTATTTATGCATAACAATAAGGTTATTATTAAAGAAAAGTTTTGGAGTACTGATTCACCCCTCCCCTCTCAGTACATTAGCTTTCCATATTGGGCCTAACAATTGGTATTAGAGCTTCAATCTTAGAAAAAGGTTTGACTACCTAAAGAGAAAGATCTTATCAATGGAAGGCTATAAAAAATCTTGGAGGATTGTGTATCTGCAAGAAGAGCTAGATCATGCAAATCAAGTGATTGCAGACATGCAAAGGCAAATGCAAAAATCTCTGAAAGTAAGAAGAAGATTATCTAATGACTTGCAGGATTCTCAAGAGTTAGTGGAACAAATTGAGACATCATCTGAGAATAGTATATCTAAAGAGATTGAAGAAATGATTGGAGTATTGAAAGAAAAGAACAAGCATTGGCTGATCAACTAAAAGCAATGAAAAGAGAACATGAACATTTCAGCACACAGATGACTGAAAATCTAGATGCATTGAGGACATCAGAGGATAAAGCAAGAGATCTACAAAGAGAGAAACAACAACTTGAAGTCCTAGTATCTGATAAGAAAGATGAAATCATAAGGTTAACTGGGATTCAACAAAATATGACAGATCAACTAGGTTATGCACATCATGAAGCAATTCTAAAGAATGATGAAAATCAAGCATTAAAACTTGAAGTATCAAGGTTGACTGATGAACTTGAAACAGAGAAGAAATCCAAAGAAACATTGACGAAGAGTTATGATGCATCAAAGATGTTGGATGAGCAACTGAATACAAGAAGACCCAACAAAGATGTAGGACTCGGTTACAAAGGAAAAGAATCAATCGAGAAAGTAATTCATACTACCGAGAGAGGAGAATCATCAAAGTAAGATGGAAATAGGAATAACATCAAAAAGAAGAAGCCTATTTGCTACTACTGTGGAAATCAAGGTCATACTGCCAACATATGCCAGATTAGAAAAGGTAAGCAACCAAATATCACTAAGTCCAATGGATATTGTTACAATTGCAATAAATATGGTCACACACCTAATCAATGTAGGACAAAGTCTATTAACAACTATCAGAAGACAAAATTCAAAGGGTTTGGTAGAAACTGTAATAGATATGGACATAGTACCGAGAAGTGCTGGTCTAAGCAAAAGAACTACATGCGGTGTCCACACCGAGCAGACACTAGAGGTTACCGAACTCACACAGATCCTTACTGACAATATGCAGTAGTACCATGGGATTACAATACAAGGATATGGTGCGAATATTGTGGAAGATATGGACATATTAGTGCCAACTATTTTATAAGGTTTGGAATGAACAACCGAAGATCATGGAGAAATCTTGGTATGGCATGTTTTCATTGTCACAAAGCTGGACATTTAGCTGGAGATTGCAGAGATCAACCTAGAAGAGACATTGAAGAGATAAAAGAAAAATTTAAGATGATTTGGAAAAAGAAGGAAATCATGTCAGATGAAGAAAGCACCTTACCTACCGAGTTAGGTGCACCTATTCCAAATTAATCAGAAAATGTATGAAGGGACTACATTCTCTAAAGGTTAAATCATAACAGTTCCTATTCTATTATGTACAAATTCAAAATCTGCATAGTTAAGATGCATTAGTAAGTTTGAAATTCTATTAAAAGTACTTTACAAGAAACCTATCAAGTCGGTGAATACAGGAAGCCTGTCAAGTCGGTAAATGAAGGAAATTTGGTTACTCGGTTAAAACAAGAAAAGGAGTAAATCGGTTAAAGGTAAACCGAGTGCATTTAATGTTTTAACCTAACCCACACGGAGCCCAATAAGGTATTTTATGTACTTAAAGGTATTTTCGCGGTCATTTTCATTCACCAAGTTTTCAAGAGAGCAGAGCAGAGCAAATCAAGGCGATCAAACTTCATTCAGAGCGAATTTCAAGGTATGTACATCAAATCTCATCACACTGTTAAGCTGGTTTCGGATCTTGTCAAATTGCTATTATCTACCAAGTGTGAAGTGTCAGTCATTTGTAAACCGTCAAACCCTAAGGATAGTTTGCTAAGTCTTTTCCTGAAATCTACAATGGCGCCCAGGATCCAAGATCCCATAGTTGTCAAGAATGTGGAGAAGCCCTTGCTGAAGTACTCTTTGACTCCTAAAGTCGCCTCTGAACCGGATGACAAAACTGCATTTTCACTAATCCCGGATCGAGTCTTGTTAGTCGAAGATGTTAGTATCTTCACCAAATGCTGTGTTGAAGAACTTGGTTATGTTGAGATTAGTGACACATATGATGAACATTGTACCGATGGAAAAATGGATAGCAAGTACGAGCATATCAAAATCAAGGGATTAACTGAAGCCCTAGCCTATCCCCGTGTGTTCAAACCCAATGGGTTTAGTTTGTTTTAAGCAGAGTTCATGATGATTTTATGTGGCTAGAGGAGCAACCATTCAAAATCACCAAGGAAATCATTCATATGATCACTGGGTATCCTATCTATGATCATGCACGAGCACAGAAAATGATATCACAGAAGGAGTTAATCAATCTAACTGGAGTAGAATCTGAATACCGAGGACTGAAATTGAACAATGTCACTGATGTAGAACTTAAGTTTGCAATTAGAGTATCTGGTTACTGTTTCTTCCAATCAGCAAGGGAAAACAGTGTACCATGTGCCACAGTTGACTTAGGCTATAAAATAGTGAAAAAGGGAATGAAAGTAGATTTATGTGAAGTGCTATTGAAGAACTTGTTTGAGAACCTGAACACAATAAGGAAGCCAAAGAAGAACAACTCGGCAAACATACTGAAGTTTGGTTCACTTCTTGTATGCATGTTTTTCTACTTTGAGAAGTTCTTTCCCTCAGTCGGTAAAGTAGTTTGGGAGCTACACCGACCTATCACCCATCAAATCAATAATTTTATCAAGAAATTGGGAGATAATTTTAATGATATGATGGATGACTATTTTAGAAAATTTCAAGAGAAGATGCACAACAGGTACCAGATTCGACCACAACTGGTAGAGAAATATAAGGATGATATATGTTTTGGGGTAGACACTGATTACTGTTATATGAATGTTGTTGAACCAAGGATTCAATCTTTGCCACCAATGGGTTATGAGATTGACTATGATATCACACAACAACAAATTTATGCCTATCTTTCATTGCCAAGGCATGCTACCAAACTAAGATATGGAACTTATGAATAGGTGAAAGAAAAATTAAAAATGAGCATTGTAGTACCCAAGGCTACAAGAAAGGCTACAAAGATGATAAAGGTTTTATCTGAGAAATTCGGAGAAGAATCCTCCTCTACACCTGTCAAAGGCACTCTTGCCATTACCAAAGAGGAATCAAAAGATCAAGAGGCAACAATAAAATTAAGTACCGAGTTGCCTAAGGGTAAAGTTTTGAAAAGAAAGAAACAGGACATTTCAAAGGCCCTACCGACTCCACCAACAAAGAGACCTAACACTAGAGCATCAACTGCATCACCGAGTAATAAACAAAAGAGTGTTACTTCACCCAAGGTAACCAAGACCTACAAGAAATCTACTCGGAGACTCATTTTGGCAAAAGAGTCTAGTGATACAGAATCCGATGATGCAAACAAATTTTAGATTGTAAAAAACAAGAAGGTAAATATTCATAGTGTTGAAAAGTTTTGTGCCAATCTTAAAGAATATGGTGGATTTGCAGGATTTAGATATGTCAAGTATGAGACTAGGAATAATGATGAGAAGCGACAAATTGAAGATGCTATCATCAGCACACTTCTAAAGTTTCGGCTAGCTCCATTAGAACTAGTAAAGTCACTTCTGAGTGAATTATACTTACATATTGATAACAAATGGAAATATGCAATGGACTCAGAGAAACAAATAAGAGAAAGAAGTCTAGTCCATCTATTTCCTGATATGTCTGTAGTAGAAATTAAAGAACATTTGACAACATACAATTCTAAATTTCTTGTCAAATAGAGAGCCTTAAAATTGATGAATGGGCTATACATTGATGTAGAAAATGAGACAAAAGCCAAGTGGTAGGAAATATTCAAAATAAAGGATGTCGGTGAACAATCTCAAGTTGAAATTGTTGATGTCATCGAGCAAGATCCTGATGTCACCGAGCAAGGTCTTGATGCTACCAAGCAAGACCCAGTTGACACTATTCAAATTGATGAAGATGTCATGGATGCAGAAGCACCGGAGTAGGAAGTGATTGAAGGCACTACCTATGCAAAACTTGTATCCAATGAATCTGTCTTAGAACAAGTTCAGCCTTATCCGCTGGTCAAGCCACCTGTCTCTACCGAAGCTCCTAAGGATATAGAACAAGGCACTGAAGGTCACAAGTCTGAAGCAACAGAAGATACAACTAAAGATCAGACATCTCAAGCACCGTCAAGCACTGAAAATGTTACAGCTGAGACCCCTAGTACCGAGACACCCAAGGACACCACAATGGCTACAGGAACCGACCAAAGTGTTGCATCTACCGAGCAACCTACCGAGGGTCAGCAAGCCTCACAAGCACTTGTCTTAGTACAACCAATCAAAGGTAAAGAAAAGAAGGTGAGAAAGAATAGTTTCAAAGTTGATTTAACTAAACCGATAGTGTTGCCCAATATGGATATCTCAAAATTAAAAGGGCAAGCACTTATTGATTTCGGTGAACTATGCAAAGCAAAGGCTGAACAAGAAAAACAACTGGCCATTCAAAAGAACAATAAAGTACTACAGAAGGTAAAGACACTACTAATAGATATGCTACCTTCAGCAGCAATGTCAATCGATGCAGCCATCCACATTCAACTGGATGAACTCCTTACTCAAATAGAAACATCTGGAGTTGACGCATCTGAGTACTTGAGCAAGCTAAAAGATAAAGAGCTTACTGCAAAGATGATAGAAGAGGTACAAAAAGCTCTCGCTATAGGAAAAGTAAAGCTTGTCAAATTCATTGCTGAGTTGTCCCCTCAACTCAAGCATATTCTTTATTTATTTCAGAAACTTTGTACATTTTCCTTATTCATTAAAGATATCAAGAATAAAACTGATGCAATTGAGAAAGAGATCACCAATCTCTCAACTAAGTTGACCACCGAGCCTAATTCAGTTCAGAATTTTTATACCAAGCTTCAACAGCTCATGGCTCAACAGTTAGAACTCAGAAATGAAGAGCATAAGATCAGGATGGATATAATGACCCTCTAGACATTATTCTTTCCTCATCTCTCATCAGTTCAAGAGTAGATTAACCGAGCTACATGCCTATCTACTATACAAGAGGGAAGCACTCTTGATGGCTTAATATCACTATTGGCTAATATTCAAGCAAAAAATTCTTTAATGGAAAGTGTAAAGGATGCACTCTCAGTTGCACTCACCGACGCCCGAAACAAGTATAAATCTATTTTTGATCAGTTACTGCCCCTGGATGGAAATTAAGTTTTTGATGTTTGTCAAAAAAGGGGAGTAATACTACATGAGGGGAGTAATATACTATATTTGGAGAGTGATACAATTTTGGTAATACAGTTTTGAGTATTGTATACAGGGGAGTATACCGAGCAGAGCATGCAGAGCAAGCAGAGCACACAAGCATAGAACAGAACTGAGCATGCAAAATCTGAGTAATATACAAAATAATGATAAGGGGAGTATATTTGAATATACTATTTCATTGACTATTGTATATATTGTCAAGTGTAGTCATTTTGCAAAGTATATAGATTTTTGAGTTATGACTTTGAAAGTAGTTTTTGTCAAACATCTCAACTAATGTCAAAAGGGGAGATTGTTACTACTTATCAAGTTGCCATTAGTTTTTATATTCAAAGTCATACTATATATTCTAGTCAGTTAGCACTACCGAATCATGCAGTTTGTATAAACAGAGAAGTCGGTATGCACAGTCTAGTCGGTTACAAAAGAAAGCAGTCACAGAACGCAGTATACACCAAGCTGTCTACCGAGTATCTTTTTATGACTACCGAGCAGTAAAGTTAACACACCAAGTTGATATTCACCGAGTGAAACGTGTTACCAGATACATTGAACCTGGACATGCATATGAAAACATGTTACAAGATCGAGGCACATCTAGCTGTTATTACATTGGAAATTGGACTAGAAGATTGTGTATGATTGTGAGGTCAATCTAACCAATGAAATATTTTGTTTAGTTATTCATTTGAGGAATCTTGTTTGTAAGATCGAAGCAATGAATTGGATCACCATTTTAAGAGATCTATATATACAACATTATTGAAATGTATGTATGCATGAAGGAAGACTGTTACAGAGACACAAAGGTCACCGAGAAAGTTTTCAGAGAATAGTCGAAGAACATAGTAAACAGAAGGGTTTACCGAGTTACTATATGAGTTACTAAGGTATGCTATAAGCAAGGTAATCTTATCCTGAGCACATAGAATTTGCTATAAGATTTAGATGTAAAGTTGCAAATATTTGTAATGATTTTATTGTAATATTGTGAAGTTGAAAGAGAAACCTTTAAGAGGGTAAAAGACTCTAACCAAGTCTATAAATTGTAAAGCCTCTAACCAGGTGCAACATTCAGAATAAATGTTGTAAAATTCTTTAGCAAGGTAGATCTAACAGATCTTGTTACTCCTAACAGGGTAAGCTATCAGAAATAGCTAAATGTAGCTCTAACCGAGCATTCTTTATTATTGTAGTAGTGAAGTTGTGGGTGCCATCCCCACCACAGTTTTTCTCTCTAACTAAGAGTTTCTACGTAACCAAAATATGTGTTATGGAGTGAATCATGTATGATTGTTATCTGTTTGTTTTAACTTTATTGTATGTTACTGCACTATTCTGTTTATGCATAACAGTAAGGTTATTATTAAAGAAAAGTTTTGGAGTACTGATTCACCCCTCCCCTCTCAGTACATTAGCTTTCCATATTGGGCCTAACACATACCCGATCACAGTAAAGGCAATGAGAAATAGAAATTGAAGAAGAAGAGGAGGAAAATATCAATGAATTTCAAGAAGCACTTGGAGGAAATGCAAATGACGTAAACCCAAGTACTCCTACTCCTGCAACAATAGAAAGGGCTCAACACAACCCTCTTTTTAATAGACTTTTTGACGAAATACTCAGGAGCAATACGGATGCCCACTTTTTAAAACTTGCTCAAGAAGGAGCCAAACTCCCCTCTGACTTTGATCTCACACAACTAAGACAAGCATTAGAACGACAAAGTCACCATAAGGAAGAAAGAGGTAGAGATCACATCAGACATAACATTCCTCAAGGTAACCCACCACCTCCTCCAAATGACATAGAGATGTTGCGGCAACAAGTTGAAAATCTCGCCCAACAACTTCGTAGTGGCGTAAAGACTAATCAATTTTCATTCAATGACATTTGTCCCTATCCCTTTGATAGGAATCTTTATATGCCACCTTTTCCATGAGGGTTTGAAACATCCATGTTCGAAAAGTATAGAGGAAAAGGAGATCCTCGCGATCATGTTAGAGAATTCCACTCAGCTTGCCTCGAAGTGGCATACGATGATACGTACCTCATGCGCCTTTTTCCCTAAAGCTTGGGAGGAACAACCACATCATGGTTTTCCTGACTACCAGGTGGCATTAGGACATTTGAAGAGCTAGTTCATAAGTTCTTGGCACATTACTCACATAACATTGAACGTGATATCACCATGGCTGATCTATGTAACACTAAACAAAAACTAGGTGAACTATTCTCAGTCTACCTACAACGATGGCGTCAAATGTCTAGTAGATGTTCTCTTCAGTTACTTGAACAAGAAATAGTGGAAATATTTATTTCCAACTTAAACGAAGAAATGGAGTTTCACCTGGATGTCAAAGACATAGACTCTTCCAATGACATGATCACCAAAGGATTAAAATGTGAGCAGGCTCTCATCAAGAAAGGACTTATCCAAATCTATAATGAGCCAAAGGATGGTCCTCACCCATGCTTCAATAGTGATAAACCAAGATTCTGGAACAAAAACAAAAATGTTGTCAACGACGGGGTTGTGGATGGAAGAACTATCAAAAGTGCACAACCTGTCGTTCGATTTGCAGGACAGAATCCCCCACCTTAGACTAACATAGTTGTTCCTCCCAATCAAGGCCGCATCACATGTCACGATGAACCCAAACCTCATCAACAAAAACCAAAGTGAACATACACTCCCTTAGGGGAACCCATTGAAACAGTGTTACGGCAACTGGTTTCTCAAAGTCTGGTAACCCAACCCAAAATATCAAACTATGAACCTCAAGTCAAACCTTCATGGTGGAGGGATACTGAAAATTGTGACTTCCATCAAGGAAGAGGACATAAGACAAGCAATTGTCATAGATTGAAGGATCTTATTGACCGAGGTGAAATTGAAATCAAAGGACATGACCCAAAGACAACAAACAATGATCATCTTATGTTTAAAAATTCACTTCCATCACAAGATCAAAGGGGTCCTTCTACTTCAGGGAGAAACACAGATACCACCAATTATACGCAAGCCACGTATAATTATACTGTGAATCACCTATACAATGCCAGTGAACAAATTGCAACTATAACCATCAAAAATCCCAGCTCCACTTGCAACGTTGTTACACGTCGCAGCAAGATTACCATAAAATCAGCTCCACAAGGCACCTCATCTATCCCAAAGTAGTATAATCTTTTGGAACAGTTAGACAAAATGCCTGCACTAATATCTATCTTAGAGCTATTGCGCCTATCTCCATCCCATAAAACAATCTTGGATCAAGCTCTCCAAGAGGTGTAAGTCCCTGCAAACCTAAATATAGATCAGTTCCAAGCCATGGTTGGAAATCTTAAGTCATCACCTTGTCTCACTTTTTTCGAAAGTGACAACTCCTCCTTCCAGCAACCTCATAATGCTTCACTACACATTGAAGGATTTATCAACCAGCATAGGATCAAGTGAGTCTTGATGAATAATGGGGCCGGCCTAAATATTTGTACACTGCAGTTGGTCACAGCTTTGGGATATGCAATAGAATCAGTGGATCCCCGCAAGAAGATTATAATCAAAGCCTATGACGATGCAGAGCGTTCATCCAAAGGAGCTATTGTACTACCAATCTGAGTGGGCCTTGTGGTGAAACAAATCATCTATCAAGTTCTGGACCTTCCTCTGCCATACAATCTATTATTAGGAAGACCTTGGATACACGCCATGCAAGTTGTTCCATCCACCTACCATCAGTGTATCAATTTCCCACATAATGGTGTAGAGATCACAATCCTGGGTGATGCAAATACCTTTGCATATTGTCATAATATCAGTCATCAACCATAGATTACCATTTCTAACAATAGAGAATCCATCTCCTCCACATCATACATAAGTTCAGCCTCTCTTGCTAGTTCAAACACCACTATACCCAAACAAGAAAAGCTTAAGATGAAAATAGCAGAGGAAGGTCCTAGAGAGTACAATTTGAGTCAACTCTTTTGTGTGGGACAAATGCCCACTTCTCCTAGAACACATGGAAAACCTTAGTGCTTACTTCAACAACCACTGATCAAGCCAACATGCACATTCACACCTTTTATCTTGGGGAAGAGTCAAGAAGAAAAAACCAGAGATGAGGACTTAGCAGAATGTATCTATAAAGATCCCATCACCACTGATATGCCGCAAGCTACACTTCCCACAGACCAGTATGGCAAAGGCCTCCTCATTATGCAAAGAATGGGTTACGATGGTCAAAGTGCTTTGGGACCTTGCAAACAAGAAAGACATGAACTGCTGTAGCAGGAATTAAAACCCAAGGATAATATAGGCTTAGGCTTTCAAAAGGAGATCCTTCCTAAGCTAAGATTTAAAGGAAAACCCAGCAAACCACTATATCATCCTATTGCAAAAAGGACACCTTTTATTATAAAAGCAACATCAAACACCATCGCAACTACCCCACTGAGGCTAAAAATCTTAGCACAACCACCTACAATACCCATCATCCCACCAATGAAACCAGTGATCCCATCAGCATCAGTAATAACATCAATAGCACCATTAGCAGCAGCAACTGTATCAGAACCCACAACAGTATCTACGACACCAACAGTTCCAGCAGAAGCAGGAGAGTCAACACTACTGATACTCCCTGTATCGGATTCATTGATCCCCATCATCCTTCCTACAACACCAATAATTTCCTCTACAAAGGTACATCAACTGATCACACCTGCAGTGTTTAACTCAAAGGACATCCCAATATGATATAGTAATCGGATACTCGAAAGAGACTCAAAGACTGACTCACGTGAATGGGAATTTGATTCCATCTAGCTTAATACTTCAGATGAGGAAGACACATCACTACCTCTACCTCGCAAAGACATCCCTGTTTACGAAGAAGCACAGATAAAGACCTCTTGGGTTCCTGAGCTGGAAACTTCTTCCATAGACCCTACGTTGCATCCTACGCCTGATTCTGACAAGGAGAGTACCATCAACGACCTTCACCACACTGTCTTAACCCTCACTGACACATCTAACAGACTTAACCTAATTGATGAAATAATGCCCATTATCCATCCAGAACTCATCGAATGGAACCAACCAAATCCCCCATGTCTTGACCTTTTCCAAAATGATGAGGCAATCATTGACTTTTTGGAACTACGGGATAACATACCAAGCAGGGATCACAAAGCTAGATTCGCCATTGAACTTAATAGCGCAGCATACTTTGGGGTGGATGCCAAACCTTTCAGCTACAAAAATATAACAATAAAACATGGATCTTCCAGTGAAAACCACACTGTGGTACTGTTTGATCCAACAAAAGTAAAAAGAAAGAGTGTATCCAATGGTAAAAACCTCTTTGAGGCACCGACGGATGAAAGGTTTGACATTCTCCCTGCTAGTACACAATAGGAATGATCAATGATTCTCATTGAGGAAACAAAAGAATACAACGTGGGGACTCCTGAAACTCCTCACCACATACATTTGGCATCTCTTCTAACTCCAGAGGAACAACCTAAGTTTGTAGAGTTCTTCCAGAAATGCCAAATCAACTTTGCATGGTCATATGCAGACATGCCTTGTCTTGATCCGGATTTAGTCATGCATCACCTCACCATAGCAGAAGGAGCCAAACCTATCAAGCAGAAGCTTCGTAAGATGGATCCTCAGATTGCAGTACTAGTCAAAGCAGAACTCAAGAAACTCCTAGATGTTGGTTTCATTAGACCAATTGATTATGTAGATTGGATATCCAATACTGTGCCTATCGGAAAACCAAATGGGGGCATCCGTATTTGTACTGACTTCAGAGATCTGAATAAGGCATGTCCTAAAGATTACTTCCCCCTACCAAATATCGACATCATAGTGGACCTAACAATAGGACATGCCATGCTTTCTCTCATGGATGGCTTTTCAGGATACAATCAAATAAAGATCGCACCAAAAGAACAACATAAGATGGCCTTCACATGTCCATGGGGCACATACTGCTGGAATGTAATGCCTTTCGGTCTCAAGAATGCAGGAGTGACCTATCAACGAGCAATGACCACCATCTTCCATGACATGATGCATACCACAATGGAAGATTATGTTGATGACTTACTAGCAAAATCACTCACTAGAGAAGGTCATCTAGACATATTAGATAAAATCTTTGATAGACTGGAACAATATCATGTTCGACTCAACCCAAAGAAATGTGTCTTTGGAGTAACCTCAGGGAAACTTCTTGGATACATTGTCTCCAACAAAGGCATTGAGGTCGACCCAACAAAGGTCAAAGCAATCATGGACATGCCACCTTCAAAGAACATCGGTCAGCTAAGGACATTACAAGGATGGCTACAATCCATCCAAAGATTCATTGCACAACTAGAAGATAAGTGTCACCCCTTTACACATCTGCTACACAAAAACATCCACTTTCAATGGGATACCAGGTGCCAACAAGCATTCTAGATGCGTAAAGACTATCTCATGAATACACCATTGCTGATCCCACTAGATCCAAGTAGACCTCTGTTACTCTATATATCAGCAACAAATATGGCATTGGGTGTACTATTGGCACAACACAATGTAGAAGGGAAAGAGTGCATTATTTACTACATCTCTCGCACACTAGTTGGCTATGAACTCAACTACACACCTATTGAGCGAGCTTGCCTAGCAGTAATCTTGGCAACCACTAAACCGAGGCACCATCTATTAACACACAAGGTACAACTCATTGCGAAGATTGATCCACTCAAATACTTACTCGGTAAAGCAGCATTGACAGGCCGCTTGGCCAAATGGGTGATGTTTCTCAGTGAATTTGACATCAAGTATGTGGACCGTAAAGCTATCAAAGGACAAGTTATTGCAGATCAGTTGGCTGATGCACCACTCATAGGTGATCATCCTCTCATTTCCAATTTTCTAGATGAAGAGATATTCATGATCACAACAACACAACCATGGAAACTATACTTTGATGGTTCGTACACTAGGCATGGATCGAGGGTAGGCATTTTGTTTATCACACCTCAAGGTGACAGCATCCTAAATTCTTACAGGCTCACATTTCCATGCACCAACAACATAGCAGAGTAGGAGGCCTTGATCACAGGAGTCAGGCTAGTCATACAATGGAAATTACAAGAACTACAAGTATATGGCGACTCCCAATTGGTCATTCGACAAGCAACAGATGAATATCAGACCAAGGATGACAAACTTGTGCCATACAAACAAATAGTGGACAAATTAAAGGCATCATTTACTACTATCACCTTTGAGCAGATACCAAGAGATCAAAATCAAGCTGCTGATGCTATGGCTACTATTGCATCTGTCCTAGATCTTCCATAGAATTCAACACGCTACGAGTTCTTGGTAGAACAACTTTGGATTCCCGCTTACGATATCCCCAAATCCGAGATGATATGTCACCTTATCGGTTCTGAATCCCCATGGTACGGTGAGTTCTACACCTACCTCCGCGATCACACACTTCCTCCTAACCAATCAAATAACCAACGTAAAACCTTCATTTGCCAAACTACTCGATATACCATTATTACTGAAACCCTATGCCAACGCAGTCTTGATGGTACTCTCCTTCGATGTCTGGAACAAGATGAGATAAAAAAGGCCTTGGAAGAGGTACATGAAGGAATTTGTGGAACTCATGCAAGCGGTCCGTCACTAGCCAAGAAACTCCTGTGCATTGGATACTATTGGCCATCTATGGAAAAAGACTCCTACTACTTTGTCAGAAAGTGCAAGAAATGCCAAGTTCATGGAGACCTGATACATGCACCAGCACAAGATTTACAACCAATCACAACACCATGGCCTTTTTGTCAATGGGGCCTTGACATTGTGGGTAAAATCCATCCATCTTCATCCAACAGCCACAAATTCATTATTACCGCCACCGAATATTTCACAAAGTGGATCAAAGCTGTTCCACTTACCCAAGTTACCAGCAAGCAGATCACCTCATTCATCCTTAATTACATCATCTGCCGGTATGGTGTACCCATGTCCATCATCACAGATAATAGTCTTCCTTTCAAAAATCAAGATGTTCGTGAACTCTGTGAGAAATTTCACATCCAACACCGCTTTTCCACTCCCTATTACCCACAAGGAAATGGTCAGGCTGAAGCATCAAACAAGAACATATTAAGGTTCCTAAAGAAGACAGTTAATGATGCCGGTCATGATTGGCACATTCAATTGAATCCAACACTATGGGCATATCGAACTAGCATTCGAACCCCTACAGGCGCAACTCCCTACTCATTGGTTATGGTGCAGAAGCTATTTTGCCTATTGAGGTCGAGATACCATCACTACGGGTTTCCTTACATAATCTTATAGATGATGAAGCATACAGAGTATCACGTCTTCAGGACTTAGAGCTACTTGATGAGAAACGACAAGCTACATACAATCACCTTAAGGCCTATCAGCAATGCATGAGCAGAAGCTATAATCATCGAGTTAGACATCGTACATTTGAGGTAAGTGATCTTGTTCTTTGAGAAAATCCTCTTAACCAACCCAACCGAGAACATCAGGGAAAGTTTGAATCAAATTAGCTGGGTCCATATGTTATCACTGCTGTATTTGGGTCTAGGGCATATCAGTTGGCTACTTCAGAAGGAGAACTGCTAGCAGATCTGATCAACAACATGCACCTCAAACGATTTTATACATGAGCTGCACAGAGCATCAGGCTCGCCTACATACTGGCTAAAATACCAAAAACATCAAGATAAAGGTCCTGAAGAAAAATACAAAAAACATCAAAATAGCAAAGAAAAAATCATGCATCCAAATGGTGAACAACCACTCCAGTGGCACCTTAGGTAAGTGCGATGGTGAAAACTTGGCAAACAGGCACCACTCGTAGTGGCTATGACTCCATTATCTTTTAGACTTGTTATGATCGCATTCATTTCATTCACTCATCCATCCGTCCAAACCATGGCTTGTTATTTATCTGCAATCAAGAAAGTACTTCATGCGTCTTGCATCCCGCTTTTTCATAGTCAAAGTCTAAACTGGGGGCAATGCCCTTAACCTATTGATGGAAGTGGATTCTACATTGTTTTTTGATTCATTAAGTTCTTCATTCAAAACTATCTCGCAAAAATACCAAAAACATTCCAAAATCGTCTCACAAAAATCCAAAAAACATTCAAAATGTCTCACAAAATCCAAAAACATCAGAAAACATCGAAAATCAAACAGAAAAACATGGCCACACATTGAACATACTCATCCAAGTAGATTCCAAACAAGCATTGAAAAAAAAATACTCGCACGATGATCACTTCTCAAAATCAACCAAACAATCAACATCAACACTCAAACTGTCTTCAATAAGGATGTATCCTTCCTTACCAAAACAAAGACAAAATGACATTTTCTTTGACAAGAAAATTTTGTTTAAGCTATCAAATACTTGGTTGATTTATGGGTTATTCATATTAGTTCTTACAACATTGTCTATGTATCTTCTGCAAATTATTCCGATGAAGTACTGGGGCATGTCCTAATGGTGTCTACATGGGAAGTTCACTAAGCTATGTGATCATAGGCAAAATGCGGTCATAGATCACTCAAGTTTGCTGACTATAGCGTATACCTCAACCATATGAGCATGAACCATTATGGAGGGTCCATATTCTTTGTTCTTTATATATGCTGTTTGTTTGCAGGTACAATGCTCTTTCTTTGGTTCCTCCTACCTCATCCAAACTAGATAAAGGTTTTATCTCTTATTACAGTATGAACTTGTCTTAGGATATGATCAACCTAAGATCAAGGAGGACGATCCAAGTCATGCATGAAAGGAGATAATCCTTGTTTATTCCGCAAGCAATACTCTAGTCAACTTGACCCATTATATCAAGTTGTTTGTATTAACTTGCTATATCAAATCCATGTAAAGAATACTCTGGTCATCTTGAATCATTATGCCAAGTTGCTTGTATTTTCTTACAATATTTTAAAGCTCAATGATGAAAAATAAAGCACTATGGATCGTCATTTCATCTCATGTATATATATTGCATTCCATTGCATTCCATCCATCCATACATTCATAAATAGTTGCATCTCATTCATACATAGTAATGACAATGGGTGCATAGTCTATTTTCCTCTTCTTCCATAGGACTCGGTCCTAGGTCCTCCATATCTTCTATCTAACATTGAATCCCCCTCACCCTCCCTATCTTGGTCATCATAATAATCCCTTCATCATGTCCCATCAACTCAATCAAGCTACGTTCATCACCATCCATCTCTAAATAGGAGGGGTTGCGTTTCCTTTCGTAAGTCATCATATAAGCCAAGCAGGTTACTCTGTCTGCACAGGTACATTGACTCACACACACCTAGACTATCAACAGATACTCTGATCAAGTATCTTCGGGTCTCAACATAATCGATCATGGTAATCCTAGACTACATCAGGCATTTATCACAATGACCTAGTCTCAACGGGGCTACTATGATTCACCACAACCATCCATCCCACACACACACTATCAATTGATCAACCAATCCAAACACAATCTAATGGACAATTACATCAATTGTCTACGTCTCAATGAGTATTTTTCTTCATATACCTTGACTTCATCGAGCAATTACATCAATTGTCTAAGTCACATTAGGTCACTTTGATTCACTTACTCAGACTTTATCTTGTCCAAGTGACCAACTGACATCAATTGTCATGCTTTGACTCGACCGGGGCAATTAAACCAGTTGCGTCAGATTGTCCAACCAATTTTGATCAGTTGTATAGCATCAATCCAAACTGTAGTACCCTAAAATTGGTCATCTAAACCATGGGCCCCTAATCTCGACAACATCACCAAGGTCCTAACCAAAGGCAATTAAATCAATCTTGAGCATATTATTAATTCTTTAATTATCAAAAATCACATGGCAAATCAATTACTCAATATTAATAAAATATTTATTTAATTAATCAAATCATTTCCAAGAATATCATTTTGATTAATTATCCCATTTTAATTTATTAAATACCCTTACATATTTAATTAATTAATAAATTTGCCATTCAATCATGCAAAAAGGATTAATTTATTACAAAAGATGAATTAATTTATTACAAAGAGTTGAATTGAAAATAAAACAAAAAGAATTGAATTGAGAGAGAAATCAAACTTGAGATATTATTTCTCTTTCTAAATTTAGAACTTGAAATCAGAAAAGCAATTTAATTGAATTATTGAATTACTCTCTAAAATTGGAATTCAAAGCTTTTCTGATAAAGAAGTTCAGTTGCATTGAAAAGACCTTTTTCTTGAATAAATCAAATATGTGCATAGAATTATCTATTTTTATCAATTATGCATGGAATTAATTTATTATTATTTTCCAATGCAACTTGAACTTCTAATTTGAATGCATTTCAATTAAACTATAATTGGAATCTATCTCAAGGTTAACTGAACATGATTTCTCAATTATTTCAATTAATCCTAAATTGAGCTTTCTCTTGTGATTCTCTATAAATTCAGTCTTCAGCTCTCATTCCAATTCACCCCAGAGATTTTTGAGAACACGCTTGGAGATTATTATCACGCTAATTTCGCTCTGGAGTCGTTAAAGATTATTGTGCTTTTTAGATTATTTGCATCCATTTTACATCCATTATTGCTTGCATCCATTGTTGCTTGAATTGATTATTTGCTTGAATTATTCATCCATTTTGCATCCATATAGTTAATATCATATAGATTAAATCCTTCATCTTGGTGTAGTCTAATCACTGGTATTGCTTATAAAAATCTGAGAGCAATCTTATACTCACATCTTTTAGAAGGCAATTGGTCGCTTTGCTATGGTTTATTTCTTATTGATTATTGATTACTAACCATGCATATAATGACTTAATTGAAGTGTTGTGCTTGCAGCTACAGGTTCACTTTTTCACACACACATCTCTGGCGCCCACCATAGGGCCCGAAGACTACATTTTTTGGCCTCCAAGATTGACCACTTTTTTTTGTTATTTTCTAGATTTCAGATTTTTCAGTTTTTTTTTTTCTTTCGTCCGTACATCTCGTACAAAAAATTTTTCAGGGTGAAACGACGAACTGCAGGTGTCACATGAATAGCAAATATCCTATCATACGAGCAAATCCTTTGTTGTATGACCAGAAATCCTCTGTCGTACGAGTAGACATCATCAACAATCTTCTTTCGTACAATATTGAATCCTGTCTTGTACGAGTCAAGTGTCTATCGTACGATTCTGTATTTTCTGGTAAAAGAGGCAAATTTCATAGTTTCTTCATTTCTGATTGATAATTCTGATGACTAACCTTGACTGTTTATCTATCTATCTTAGAGTTTTTCACAGCCTAACTAGTTTTTGCAGAATGCTTGTCGAAGAATATGCTTGTCGCACAAAGACAATATGACTACTGATTCATTGTCTTTGCAGGTTGCCTAAGGAGAATCAACTAAACATCGTGTATTCTTTAAATTCATTTTTAGGAACCTAACTTGCTATCTGGTTAAAGAACAAATTTGTCTTTCGTGCTTTTAGAAGATTCTGAGAGGTAGGAGAGTATGCTCTTGTCTTTTTCTAGACAATCAGAAATCCAGACCCTTGAAGCTTTTTCTTTGTTTGAGATTTGTACATCTTTAGCAGGCCTGCCCTCCAGAAGGGTTGAAAAACTCTTCAAGCCGTTATGACCGGTGTGAGGGGAACGACCTAAGTGGGAATGGCTAGACACCAAGTACTCCAACCCACTATAAAATAAACATGATTTGA
This sequence comes from Cryptomeria japonica, assembly GCF_030272615.1. NCBI lineage: Eukaryota > Viridiplantae > Streptophyta > Pinopsida > Cupressales > Cupressaceae > Cryptomeria > Cryptomeria japonica. Next base: position 370,371,873 of record NC_081406.1, on the reverse strand, counting down.
TGAAATTCAAGTCAAGGACAGTGCTTGGGAATATCTCTCCTCTGTACCTTCGGGTATATTAATCCATGGTTTTCAAGGCTGGGAGACCTCTTAATTGAGTTTATACCTTGATGCACAGAACGGATCCCTGACTAAATCCAATTTAAAATTAGAAGCTACCCGGTTCATCTCTGAAAGGGGGATAATCTTTGTGCAAGAGAGATAGTAACTCTCCCAAGATACTTGTCATTTCGTGCCCCCATTAGCATTTGGAGTCAGATAATATGGCATTGAGAATCCATTGCATGAGACTCAACGACCGTATTCTGATTAGCTATTGGGTGTGTACCTGAGTCTACAAGCAAAGGTTTTCTTTCCTCACCAAATTCCTTAGGGTTTGCATGTTGTGATTGGAGTCACTATACATACTACTTGTTTTCTGTATTTTCATCCCTGAAATAAAAACTGAAATACCAAAAAATTGGTGAAGACCAGAAACAACTCAGTGAGTCGAAACTTTGTCCATGTCAGAAACTAGTCCATCCTAAGTCAAAACTCTGTCCGTGTCGAAAAATAGTCCATCCTGAGTCGAAACTCTGTCCGTGTCAGAAAATAGTCCATCCTAAGTCGAAACTCTATCCGTGTCGGAAACTAGTCCATTTTAAGTCGGAAATCTCTCCGAGTCAGAAACTAGTTTATCCTAGTAAAAAATAGTCCATCTCAGAATTAGTCATACTTAGTTATCATACTCAGCAATCGGAAAAACTCTAAATTTCTAGGCTTTGTCCTATGAATAGTCGTACGAGTCTGATAATCTGTTGTGCTGCACCAGGTCCTGTGTCGTACGAGTCTACTCATTTGTCATTCTATACCAGATTATATATCGTACGAGTCTGAGTCATTTATCGTCCTGAACTATATCCTGTCTCATACGAGACAAAATTTCCCTCAGTCTTTTGTCGTCCTGCACATGCCCATTTTTCGTATGGTACGAGGCAACAACTCATATGAAATAGAACTATTTTCGTCCTATAGCTGCTAAATTGTCGTCCGGTCCAGAAAATACTGTCATACGAGTCTCTGGTTTTGTTAGAACAGAACAGTCAAACTTGCCTAGAAACAGCTTAAAGCAAACATAATACTGGTTATCATTTTCCTGAGCATAAACAGATCAAGATAGTGTACCTCTGCCATTTGCATTGCACGATTTGGTCGATCACCTTTCAGCTAGTTCAATCAACTACCTATCAAATTTTAGTCACTTAGATAACGTCTTATATAGGATAGATCGTTCCTGAAACTAGACTGAATCCTACACTACACTTAGAATAAACTTAGATAATGTCTTAGATAGGATAGATCGTTCCTAAAATCAGACTAAATCTCAGTTGTTTCTCCTAAACAATACTCTAAACAGAACAAACTAGCTCTGAAATTGATCTTGACCTCTGCATCACAAACAACTCTAGGTCACACAAATCCATAAAGATGCCTATTCAAACTAGGAGTTCTCATAAGAAACAAGACAAAGGAAAAGAACAAACCTTCACCTATCAAGATAATCCATTCTACGTGAAGGATCCACTCACTGACATGCCGTCATCATCAGGCAGACCAATTTTTTATGAACCTGAATCTCCCACCATACATGAGACAAAATACAATGATGGAAACAAAAAGGACCGTAATATTCCCAAAAATCATAATGACTCCTCATCATCAAGTGAGATTGACGAAGATGCTGAACCTCCAGAAAAAGAAATCCTTGACTGTCAGAAAGACAAAGACTTTAGAAAAATGATGAAAACTATCATGACCCGAGAGAAGGAAGACTATTTCTTAGAACTAGCAAAACAAGGTGCCAAACTTCCTATTGGATATGATGTTCAGACACTTGTTAATAAAAGGGAAGACTCATCTATACTCATGGTACACAAAAAGTTACTAGCTTTGCAGATGGAGGTCACAAAACTGAAGAATAAGGACAAGTCCCCAAAACAATATTCTTTGGAAACAATATGTCCCTTTCCATTTGACAAGAATCTACACATGCCTCCATTTCCTTCACGAGTGGAAATCCCAAAATTTGACAAATATGACGGTACCTCAGATCCTCAAGATCATGTTAGGGAATTTAGTGCTTCTTGTATGGAATTCATGCATGATCAAACGTACCTCATGCGTCTCTTCCCAAGGAGTTTAGGGGGTCAAGCAATGGAATGGTTCTCAAGTCTACCCAAAGGAATAAAAACATTCGAAGAACTAATCCAACTATTTTTACAACAATACTCATACAACATTCAACATCTTGTAACTATGATCGATCTTTGTAATACTCAATGGAAAATGGGGGAACCTCTTCTTACTTTTCTCCAATGCTGGAGAAAGATGTTCTCTAGGTACCCACGACCTATTCCAGACTCTGAGAAAATGGATATATTTGTCAATAACTTGGTCCCCAAATTGAAATATAACCTAAAAATGCAAGTACACCCATCATTTAACAAAATGGTAGATAATGCCATTCGAATGGAAGATGTTCTTATAAAGATGGGAGATATCACAACTTGGAAAGAAATACAAACAGGATCTAGCTCTAAAGAGAAGAACAAGTATTGGAAATTTGCCAAAGACAACAACAAGAATGTTGTTAATGATGGAGTAGTAGACACTGTCGAAAACAACTCAAAATCCACAATATTCAACTTGGCTAATGGTACACAAGCACTTAAAGTTGCTGAGATTGCAACAGAGAATCTACCAAAGAAAACAAAGGAACGGTTCAAAGAAAAGCCTTGGATTTCCAAACCTAAGCGTGATTTTACTCCTCTTGAAGAATCATATGAATCCACTTTCAAAACTTTATTGGCAAACAACTTGATAGCACTACCAGATAACTCCAAACCATATGATCCAGATGTCAAACCAAGATGTTGGAGAGAAAATGAATACTGTGACTTCCATCAGAATAAGGGTCATAACATAAACAATTGCATGAAGCTAAAACATGAGATTCAAGATCTCACAGACGCTGGTAAAGTTGTTGTTGGGAATCATCCAACCAATGCTGACCATAAAGCATTTAAAGACCCTTTGCCTGCTTACAAACAAGGTGATTCCTCAAAGACCAAAGGAGGTGCCAAGGTAAATTATATTTATGCCACCCAGGACAACGTTATCAACATGATTGAGCCTTCACACTCAGAATATTGCAATGTGATTATAGTTCAAGATAAACCAAATGAATCACGATATGCAAGAGCTCTGACCCGATCTCAAAAGAAAGTTACCCTCCAAGGAGCTAGTTCTTCCAACCCGGCTCAAGAAACATCAAATCCAACAACCTTGCCAAACAAACAAAAGGAATCAACCTTGGACAAATTTAAAAGATTAACCTCATCATCATCCTCTAGATACAGCGTGGTTGAACAGTTAAAAAGGATAAATGCTCAAATTTCAATTTTTGAATTGCTACAACTCTCATCTTCTCACAAGAAAATCCTAGACAAAGCATTGCTCACTACCAACATTCCAAAGATTTAGAGATTGATCGGTTTCAGTCTATGGTGGGTCATCTTACTTCACCTCACTATTTGACCTTCTCTGAAGAAGATGACAATTCGTTAAATCATCCACATAACCAGCCATTACATATTGAAGCCATGATCCACAAACATAGAGTTAAATGTGTTTTGATAGATGGAGGCGCAGGGTTGAATATTTGTCCTTATCATCTGCTTACACAACTAGGATTCTCTGAAAATGTCATTGATCCAGGCAAGAAAATAACAATTAAAGCCTATGATGAGGAAGAGAGGACCTCCAAAGTTCTGGTATCATTACCAATCAGAGTGGGACCGGTAGAGAGAGATGTCCTTTTCCAAGTTCTCGATATTCCATTGTCATACAATATATTATTGGGCAGGCCATGGATTCATGAAATGAAGGAAGTACCGTCAACATATCACCAATGCTAAAAGTTTCCTTATAATGGAGCTGAAGCCAGTATTCCTGCTGATACAAATGTCATCTGTAATGCTTTGACAAAAGGTGCAGATACTTTTGTGCCTCATAATAGGGCAGCCTCTCCAAATGAAGATCCAGAAACATTGATGAAAGACTTAGAAAAGAGATTGAAGATTATAGATAACGACATGGATGGCTACAAGATAGAACTAGTACTATCATTAGTTTCTCTCCCTCCATCACCAAAATAGTTGGGCAAGCCATCAAAGGCTATGAGAACACAAACTTTGGCTCTGAGTACCATATATGATGGTCTCTTTGTACAATCATCTACCTCCTTGGCAGATGAAATAGAAGAGGATGATGTGCTTAACTGGCTCTTTAAGGAAGATAGTCCAAATGAGGAGGTACGACATTGTGAGATTTCCTCAAACCAATATGGTCATGGTTACAAAATGATTCAGTGCATGGGGTACTCAGGTACTGGTCCTTTGGGCAAACAAAAAGAAGGTATTACTGAACCAATTCAGCTACAAACTAAATCCACACATGATAAGGCTGGACAGGGATAGAATCCGAAAAAGACATCAGAACAAAAACATGTTTCTAATTCTAATTGCTTGAAAAAGATATCGCCTTTAACATTACATGAAGCAGACACTAAACAAACAAAAGTAGAGTGTAGAAAAGAGAAAGAGGAATCAATAGTCAAGAAAGAAGAAATAGTCAGTGCTCAAGCTTCGACGGTATTAGCTACGATAATACAAGAAGTTGAGGTTCCTGAGGATATAAGAGATGAAGTCATAAGAATCAGAGAATTGTTTGTACCTTTAAAATTTCTAGTCACGTATACTGGCAGGCAACAAGTAGATGATTCAGAGACTAATTCAAATGAGTATGAATGGGGTCCTGAGTATCTTTCAGACACATCCACTACAGAAAGTCCAGAAGAATCTAGTGGTGTCATAGATGATACTCAAGAGTTGATGCACATAAAACTAGAGAAGCAAATACAAGAAATTAGACAAAAGAGGCAAGCAAATTATGAACAAGGATTGAAAGAAGGAAGAATACCAGAAAGCTTCTCATCTATGTGCCCTTATCCTAAAACAGAATAAATCAGTTATAGTACTACACAGGAAGAGTTGGAAGCTACAAAACAAGAACCAGTCATCAGTCTAGAAGAAGCTGAATGGAGTAGATGACAACAAATCACAGAAACAATGAGATCATGTCAACAGGTGTGTCAGATACAAATGACAAATGAACCACAACATGAAGGAACTATTAGCATTAAAGATGTTAGTATTGATACCATACATATGCTTACTAAATCACTTGAAAGAGACTTGGAAAATTCATCCAATGACTCTGATGACTCTGATGATAGTCCTATTCATGATGATACCCACTCAGCCTCAAATTCTGAATCATCAGATACAAACAATGAAAAGTTGCCTACTAGTCTTATTGTTGTTAAACCACGATATGACGTCTAGTCCGACGTAGTAAATGACGTTACAAGTATGTCTATTGGATTAGATCGATTAAATATTAATGTGAACTTTAATAATCATGATCTAACTCTTCCTAGTCTCGAGACACTTACGCAAGGTATCATTCTAGAACTTGACTTTTTGATCTGCAGCTATGATAACAATACCATGAACACTCTTGAACCTATCCAAAATTTGTCCTTAGTACATCTCGAATTGATTGACTGTAATTTAGAGAATCACCCCATGGATATACCTACTTTTTCTAATGACTATACATTATCCTATTATCTCAATGCAGTCGAACCTATAAACTCTTCCACCAGTGAACATAGTGAAAATATGATTGAAGCAGATATCAAGTATCTTAGTCGCAAAAACAAGAAAAATAAAAATAAAAGATCTGATGGCAAAAACCATAGTGTGGCAGTGTCAGAATCTAAAAAAGAGAAAATAAAGGATGTACCTAAAGGTGAAAACCTCTTTGAGGCGCCTAAAGGTGAGATACTTGGTATACTGCCCAGTCACTTTCAGGAGCGGTCTTCCATATTGATCGAGCCAACTCAACCAGTGAATATCGAGAATCAAGAGACACCACAAATCATTCACGTAGCTCGATCACTATCAGCAGAAGAGTTGAAGGAGTTCACTTAGCTATTCTTAGAAAAGAAAATAAACTTTGCATGGACGTACTCTGATATGCTAGGCTTGGATCTTGATCTCATTATGCACCATCTCTCAATCACGCCAGGAGTAAACCAGTTAAGCAAAAAATCTGTAAGATGCACCTGCATGTAGCGTTATTGGTCAAAGCTGAACTAGAGAAACTGCTCAAAGCTGGATTTATCAGAGCAATAGATTATGTTGAATGGATTTCCAACATAGTGCCTATGTCGAAGGCAGATAAATCTATCAGAGTTTGTACAGATTTTAGAGATCTCAACAAAGCATGTCCAAAAGACGACTTTCCATTGCCAAATATTGATATGATAGTCGACATGATAGCTGGGTATGAGATGTACTCACTAATGGATGGATTTTCTAGCTACAATCAGATTAAAATTGCTCCTAGAGATCAAGAAAAGACAGCTTTCACCTGTGCGTGGGGAACCTTTTGCTGGAACGTTATGCCATTTGGGTTAAAGAACGTAGGGGCGACCTATCAAAGAGTAGTTACAACTATCTTTCATGACATGATGCATAAGAATATTGAAGATTATGTTGATGACACCTTAGTGAAGACTATGAAAAGATCAACGTATATTGAATAGTTAGGTCCTATACTTGACAGAATGGAAAAATTTAAGCTTCGATTAAATCCAAAGAAGTGTGCATTCGGAGTGACATCTGGTAAACTACTTGGTTACTTCATTTCAAAGAAGGGAATCGAGGTTGATCCTGAGAAGGTCCAAGCTATAATGGAAATGCCGCCTCCAAAGTACATCAGTCAAATGAGAAGTCTACATGGACGTCTCCAATCCATTAGAAGATTCATTTCTCAGCTAGCAGACAAGGCTCAACCTCTTACAAAAGTATTGAGAAAAGGAATAATATACAACTGGGATCAGTAGTGTGAACAACATCTTTAATAGATAAAAGAGTACCTATCTAATCCATCGATATTGATGCCACCTATTCAGAGTAAGCCACTAATCTTATATATATGAGCAACTGATTCATCATTGGGGGCACTTCTGGTGCAACAAGATGACAACAAAAAGGAAAGAGCTATTTATTACATCAGCAGGATATTGGTGTCCTATGAAATGAGCTACAGTATAATAGAAAAAGCATGCTTGGCATTAGTCTTTGCATCACAGAAACTGAGGCACTATATGCTAGCACATTCAGTCAAGCTAGTGGCCAAAATCGATCCACTCAAGTATCTTCTTAATAAAGCAACACTCACCGGAAGATTGGCGAAATGGGTTATGATCCTTACAGAGTTTGACATTGAATATGTGGAATGGAAAGCCTTAAAAGGACCGGTAATTGCTGATCAACTTGCTGAAGCTCCACTTGAGGATACTCAACCACTACACATTGAGTTCCCAGATGAATCAATAATGCATCTTACTCAACAACCATGGAAGATGTTCTTCGATGGTTCCTTTACTCAAAATGGTTCAGGTGCTGGCATACTATTCATTACTCCTCAAAAGTATTCAATCCCAAAGTCTTATAAGATTCTATTCCCTTGCACAAACAACATTGCAGAATATGAAGCTTTGGTGAATGGGATAAAACTAGCCATTGAATGGAAGGTTGCTGAATTACTTGTCTATGGAGATTCTCAGCTGGTCATCAATCAGATCAACAATACATATCAGACTCGAGATGAGAAATTGATGCCTTACAAGAGGATGGTGGACGATCTCAAGAAGTACTTTGCTTTTGTATCATTCCAATAGATTCCTAGATTAGCGAATAGAGCAACAGATGCTATGGCCACCTTGGCATCTATACCTGAGTTAAAGGAGTCTAATTTTTGCTTTGATTTCCTGGTGGAAGAGTTATATTACCCCGCTTATGATTCTCCTGAGACCCAAATAGTCTGTTCTATTATTGGACATGACTCATCTCGATACAGCCACATCTATTCCTATCTATGTGATCAAATTATCCCTGAAAACCTTACTCATAATGAGAAAAGAAACCTAACTCAAAATGCTTCATGGTATGTTATCATAGCTAACAATTTATTTAGATAAGGTTTGGACGGTACATTGCTTAGATGTCTAGAAACTGAAGAATCTAAACGTGCATTATCGAAAGTCCATGAAGGTATTTGTGGATCTCATTCGAATGGTTTTACTTTAGCTCATAAACTATTACGGGTTGGCTACTACTGGCTAGATATGGAAAAAGACGCCATAAAATTTTCTAAGACTTGTGAGAAATGTCAGCTTCATGGAAATCTCATACATGCCCCGGCAAGGGACTTCATACCATTTATAACACACTGGCCTTTTCAGCAATGGGCCTTTGATCTCATTGGTTAGATATATCCGACTTCATCCAACAGACATAAATTCATCATAATTGCCACTGAGTATTTCACCAAGTGGGTAGAGGCAGTTCCGCTCACCAAAGCAACTGGTAAACAAGTCGCCTTGTTCATCCTAAACTATATCATTTGCAGGCATGAGATACCTTCGTCCATCATGACTGATAATGGAGGATAATTCAAGAATAAAGATCTGGATGAGCTTTGTGAGAAATTCAAAATAAAGCAACACTGGTCATCAATATATTACCCTCAAGGTAATGGACAAGTTGAGGCATCTAACAAAAACCTATTGACTATCTTGCACAGAAAAGTGAACAAGTCTGGGAAGGATTGGCATCTGCAGCTCAATCCTGCACTATGGGCTTACAAAACCAGTATCAGAACACCTATTGGGGCTACACATTTCTCTTTGGTGTATGGGTCTAAAGTAGTATTACCTATGGAAGTAGAAATACCATCTCTAAGAGTTTCGTTGCAAGGTCTTGTTACTGATGAAGATCATAGAATATCTAGATTGCAAGAACTCGAATTGCTGGATGAGCGTCGACAAGTGGTGTTTGATCATCTCAGAGTGTATCAGAAGAGAATGTCTAGAGGATATGACAAGAAAGTTCGACAAAGAGAATTTCAAGTTGGTGACCTAGTTCTGAGAGAAAATCCAAAAAATCAATAGTTTCGCGACAATAAAGGGAAGTTTGAACCCAACTGGCTCAGTCCCTATATTGTTACTGCCACATACAGCTCTAGTGCCTATCAACTCTCAAACTCGGAAGGAGAATAGCTCCGTGAACCGATTAACACCATCCACCTGAAGAAATTCTTCACTTAGCACTCTGCTCTAGCAAACATGTATAGCTGAAAAAAGTCCTAAAAAAATCCTAAAAATTAGAAAAAGTCTTGAAGAAATCAAAAAAAAAAAAAGACAAAAAAAATATATAAAGAGAGAAATTGCCCTGGTGAAAACTTGGTAAACAAGCACCTTGGTAAAAAAAAAAGTGAATTTCTGCCAAGCAGGTGAAAACGTGGCAAACAGGCGCCTCTTGTACTCAAGTGCTCCATCTATCAACGCAAAGTTGGCATTTCCTGCTTTCAAGCATCTTTTGCTTTCACTTGTACATATTTTTAGTCACTTTTGTGACATCCTGGTTCGTTGGAACCCTCATGACTTGAAACTGATTAACGTCCTAGTCTTAGGTTACTCGACATAGCACATTACATATCCTAAGCATTGTCAACCAAGTCATTTTTTCGTCAGTGAAACCTGGTCGTCCACTCCGAGTCAGTCACCTCTCTCCTAACTACCAAAGAGTTTATCACTGAGTTCACAAGCAAAACAACATAACAGAAAACAATCACTAAACAGTTTGAGCTATGCATGAAAATTTTCTTTGTATGCTGTCTTTTATATTGATTTTTGATTACTATCCCTCTGAGTAACTCGAGGAAGTCTATTGTGACTAAGAGGAGCAAGGATTGGGGGTATAATATTTTCTTTGTTTTCTGCTTGTAGGAATGATCCCGATGATCTGGAAACATATAAATTAGCTAGGTGTCTGTGATAAGAGCCTTCACATTAAGGTGAAATCACCTCACATACCTCGACTCCACTTATTTGTATGCTACAGGGAGGTCCATATCATTCCTTTGTTTGTTTTGAGGGAATTTCTTTATGGTGCAATCCGGGTCCCTGCGAAATCTGTCCAAGGATATGAATGAAAAAAGGGTCATTACGGGCAAGATAATTAAAATTGCACATTGAAAGTAAAGGAACTCTAACCTGCCTGTTGTGTTTGTTATGCTTAGTGATGAATCTTAAGTATTTTAAATCCAGTGACTAGGTTTAGGTTACATTTTGCACATCATTTTGCATATCATTTTGCATTTTTGTGAATCTAGAGTGATTTTGGTATAGTAATAATCTCTTTATCTTTATCATTATGTCTCTGATCGAGTACTTGTGTTTTGAGATGTTTGGCTGCATACATAACATTTCATATAGATTCATTCATTTCATTATTATTCATTTACATTGATCTTATTGCATAGAAAAATGAAAAAATTGCATTACTCATTACTCATTACTCATTACTCATTACTCATTACTCATTACTCATTACTCATTACTCATTACTCATTTTCATTCATTTATTTGCATATGAAAAGAAACCAAAACATAGACATCCATATTCATTTGCATTACAGATATTCATGCTGAAATAAATGCATACATATAGAATAAAGCATATAGAAACATCTCATAGTCGATTGACACAAGTATAATGACGTCAAAACGGATCTTGTATATATATCATATCAAGTCTAAGGGTACAAAATGATGTCCAATGACATGTAAAAACTCCCATCGGAGCAAGAATCGTATCGGCTACAAAAAATTGGTGTGTCTACAAAAAATATCCCAGCTACAAAAAAATGAATCATCTAGCTAGCGCCCTCTCCCTCATCGCCTGGTGGAGGAGGAGGATCCTGATGTCCGGGATCCTATCGAGGTGCTCGTGCTCCCTCTGATCTAGCCATATACTACGAATAGGGTTGCACTTGTTGTGCAATAGGAACTACGACACTATATGCCACCACATAATATGCAGCCCTACTGCTCTGGAGAAGCACCTCCTGTCGTAGAGACTCTATCTCTGCTCTCAACTCTTCTCTCAATGCTATGATCTGGCAATCATGCTCAACCCTAACCTCGACTAGCTATCGGTCTCGCTCCGCCAGTTGAGTTTGAGCCACTATCAACTGTGACTGCAACTTTGCAAGATGTGCTCTCATCGACCGTCTCGTGTTAGCCCCCTGCTCTCTCGCAAGCTCTCCATCAACATCTCCACCACCATCTCCACCTGTGGCTCCACCCTGCTCATCTCGCCGCTGCCAAACCTACCTCAGAGCTGCTCTCTCCTCCTCTCTGCCACCCAACCTCATGCCTACTCTCCCAAGGGATCCACCCTCACCCCTCTGCTGTCCAACATCAGCTGGCACCCTGCTGCTGCTAGCACCAGGATCACCACCAGTCCATCGTGGAGCCTCTGATCTCTGTTCTTGTCCTTTCCTATGGCCCTGCCTCTGGCCCTGTCCTTGTGCCGGTGTGGGGGCATCATACTCCACATCCTCAATATGAGGAGCCTGCTCTCCCAGATCTGTAAATCAAGGGAATGGATGCTCTTGAAAGTAATCCCTATACTGGGGCAATACCCTCGCATCCACTATATCCTCCAGGTAATCCCATCTCAAGCGATGTAAACCTATTAGCTCCTGCATCGCTAAAGCATAGGATAGCCTAGGTGACCATCCCTGTCTCTCCTCATCGACGTATCGAGCATACACTGTATACTCCTGAGAGATCCCCTGAGGCCGACCATATTGCCTCATCACTTGTGAAACGATGAATCACTCCACAACAGTCTGTGACCTCCCAATCAGTGGGCGTGTAACAAACAGGTCTCTGCAAACTGCTTGCCAGTCCTCCCATGACTCCAACCCTCTGTATGGTCTCCATATGACAGCTATCAGATCATCGAGCTGCCATCTTCAGAAGTTTGTCTTGCCCAAATGGGGCTGCGTAATATATCCAACATACCTGTAAATAATCGGCTGCCTTGTCTCTCTACTGTCTTCTACAATCGATTGACAAATAGGAAGGTGCTCCCAAGCCCACACCTATAAAATGTATACACCCATGGCCATGCTCTGCCCATCTCTGTAAACAATCTCATGCATCTCCTGATACATGTGGGGCAACAAACAAGATCCCCAACCAAGTCTCTGAGGGGTCTCTATCAACCTCTCTAGCATACGACGCCATCCGCTCTGGAAACCCTGCTGCCCTCTATCCGGCATCAAGAAGAAACCAATGAATCCTGCTAGAACACATGCCAGGGGATACTCCTCACTATACCTGCTCATAAGAATGTCCCAACTCATGGAACGAGTCAAAATGTCGGGATCCCTGAATACGTTCCTAAGAGCCTGTAGTCCAGGTAACAATGCAGTATCATAATCCACCTTATCCCCAACAAAAGGGATATAAAGGATCCTATACACATCCTCAGGAGTGATAGTTAACTCCCCAACTGGTGAATGGAAAGTATTATGCTCCGAATGAAAATGCTCAACCAATGTCGTGAGCATCCCATGGTTCACATGGATATCAGGCAATCACAATAAATGAGTCAAGCCGCATAAATCAACATGAGCCGACTCAACCTCAGATAGATGATGAACTAATGCCATCATAGGTGGATATACACATCTGAAGAGCATAGGAGGTAATCGAACCTACAAAAACCCAACAATGATCATCAGAAAACATTCCAAATGAGCCTACAAGAGAAGTTAAACATCACGCAAATCCAAATAAGTCAAATGCAAAACCAAAATTTCATGTTTGCACTTTCAAAAATGATCACTGTCTTTTGAACGACAAAACACAGTCAAGCAGCATTGCGTACGAGTCAGGAATGGCTCTCATACGAGAAAACAACCTCAAACGATAATTTAACAGATTTAGCACGACAAAATGGTCTTTTAACAGACCTATCATACGACACAAGGGTGGACCTCGTACGACAAAACTAGTAGGCTCAAACGAAAAAATATTTTTTACCAGTTTCTTGTACGAGACATGATCCTATCTCACACGATAAAATGTGATTCCCGACCCAAAACCTGTGAAAAACGTGAAAAATGAACAAAAAAATTCAAAATTGGAAACATAAAGAGGCTTAAGATCGATCACTTACCACTGGCTCGTAGTTTCGGGGTCGATTATCTCTTCTCTGGTGCTCAAATCGATGCTGACGAGTATGGACTACCATTTTTCTTCGCAGAAGGCTTTTTGAATTTTCAAACTTGGAGGATTAAAATGATTTGAAAATGACACTTTCATCCTATATATAGCCTAAAACCTAATTTTTCAACTTGCTCCGATGGTTATGAAAATTGTACCCTTAGCTAATTTGCATGCTCTGATTCCATTTTCGGGATCGAAATCAAAATTCGAGATCATTTTGCTAGTCAATTTCACAATTTTGACCACTTACAACTTTTTTCATCAAATGCTCATTCTTTCTTCAAATTGCGCTCAAATTTCAACGCTCAATTTTTCATCAATCAATGCCAAAATTTTCAAAAAAAATCCTCAGAATCAATTTGTGCTCAAATTACTTATTTTTTCCAAACAATTTCCTATAATCAAATCCCTTGTTATCTTTTGATTTCGCTCCCGAGGGGGCATATTTGTGACCTTATGACTTCACATCTCACAAGCCGAGAAATTTTTTCAAATCTTCATCAAAAGTCGAGCAAAATATTTTCAACTAAAGAAAATCAATCCTTATTGCTAAGGGGCATCTCAGCTTCATTGCTTCACATCAAGTTGAGATCTCTTGATCATCTGAATCAAATCAATCGCTAGGGGCATATCAGTTTCATCGCTTCAAATCAAGCTGATATTTGTCTTTCATCTGAATTAATCTCTTAACGTTAATCAGTTTCATCGCTTCAAATCAAATTGATTATTCGTTTAAGTTCAATCAGAAGTTTCAAGAGTATCTTTGATCACAGTAAATCTAAGCAGGTGTTCAGTATTCGTTTCTTGATCAAGCTGAATGGTTCATTCTTCGCTCATCGTGTCTTGATCAATCAAGTTCAAGATTGATTTTTATCATCACTCACTGCATCTAAGATCAATCAAGTTGTAGATCAGTAAGATCCGCTTCTTGATCAATCAAGTTCAAGTTCGGTATCTTTGTTTTCTATCGTTCCTCAGTTCAATCAAGTTTGGGATCGGTATCACTTTAATCAGACTTCATTCAGCTTTGTCACTTCGAATCAAGCTAAACACCTTGCTTTTCATCTAGTTCGTGATCAATCAAGTTCAGAATTGGCATCTCCTAGACATTCTTTGAACCAACGCGCTACTCACACATTGATTCAAAGAGGGGCAAATGTAATACCCTAAAATTGGTCATCTAAACCATGGGGCCCTAATCTCGACAACATCACAAAGGTCCTAACCAAAGACAATTGAATCAATCTTGAGCACATTATTAATTCTTTAATTATCAAAATCACATGGCAAATCAACTACTCAATATTAATTAAATATTTATTTAATTAATCAAATCATTTCCAAGAATATCATTTTGATCAGTTATCCCATTTTAATTTATTAAATATCCTTGCATATTTAATTAATTAATAAATTTTCCATTCAATCATGCAAAAAGGATTAATTTATTACAAAAGATGAATTAATTTATTACAAAGAGTTGAATTGAAAATAAAACAAAAAGAATTGAATTGAGAGAGAAATCAAACTTGAGATATTATTTCTTTTTCTAAATTTAGAACTTGAAATCAAAAAAGCAATTTAATTGAATTATTGAATTACTCTCTAAAATTGGAATTCAAAGCTTTTCTGATAAAGAAGTTCAGTTGCATTGAAAAGACCTTTTTCTTGAATAAATCAAATATGTGCATAGAATTATCTATTTTTATCAAATATGCATGGAATTAATTTATTATTATTTTCCAATGCAACTTGAACTTCTAATTTAAATGCATTTCAATTAAACTATAATTGGAATCTATCTCAAGGTTAACTGAACATGATTTCTCAATTATTTCAATTAATCCTAAATTGAGTTTTTTCTCTTGTGATTCTCTATAAATTCAGTCTTCAGCTCTCATTCCAATTCACCCCAGAGATTTTTGAGAACACTCTTGGAGATTATTATCACGCTAATTTCGCTCTGGAGTCATTAAAGATTATTGTGCTTTTTAGATTATTTGCATCCATTTTACATCCATTATTGCTTGCATCCATTGTTGCTTGAATTGATTATTTGCTTGAATTATTCATCCATTTTGCATCCATATAGTTAATATCATATAGATTAAATCCTTCGTCTTGGTGTAGTCTAGTCACTGGTATTGCTTATAAAAATCTGAGAGCAATCTTATACTCGCATCTTTTAGAAGGCAATTGGTCACTTTGCTATGGTTTATTTCTTATTGATTATTGATTACTAACCATGCATATAATGACTTAATTGAAGTGTTGTGCTTGTAGCTACAGGTTCACTTTTTCACACACAAAAACCACACACTACATCTGCTCTATATCTCTTGCATGACCTCAGGGTACTCGCTGACTTGTTGTTTCTTTGTATTCACTCCATTTTCTCCCATTCTTTCATCATTAGTTCTAATTTCTTCTATTCTATCACCCTGCCAATTTTCATTCTTTTTCGAGAGATCGCCCGATTTTTCAAAAATTTTGGCCCATCTCTCAAGGGGGCATACCACCCATTAAATTAATATTTTATGGGGCATTTCTTCACACCTATTTTTCTTTCTTTGAAACGACGCGATAAACCGCATGGTCTCAAAGAGGGGCAAATGTAGTCACATAAATCTGTTCAGTTTAATTAAATGAATATTTGATATTTATTTGATTAAAAATCCACTAGCCATCAGTTAATTAAATTAACATTTAATTAATTCATCTTCAAATATTCTCCTATTAATTAAATAAATTATTTGAATTTATTTTAATGAATTCATTAAACCAAATTCATAATTAATTAAATGAATAAATTATATTTATTAAATTTAATCCTCTTTTGTCTTTTAAATAAATTAAATAAAAAAAATAATATTTATTTAAATCATCAAATCCCCCCCACTTGCATTTTCCTACAAATGCAACTTGCACCTATTTATTGAAATAAATGAATTTTTATTTTTATTAAAATCCTATTTTCCCTCACCCACCAAATCCACTTGCACTCCTAACCTCCTTCTAGATTCTTCTAACCCCTTCCTAATTAACCTAATCCATTCCCTAATTATTGTCACATCCCTAAGCAACTTGAAGTCACTTCTCAAAGACTTCAAAGTCTTTGAAAAACATTTAATGCTTTGTGTGTTCAACAATTTAACCTCCAAAGTCTTCCAAGACCACTAATGGCTCTTACATGACCATTAATGACTCTTACATAACCATTTATGGTTAATTCAACTTGCACTCATGTGTCTCCTCAAGCATTTATTGCTTTGACCATGGTTATCCCTTTGGCCTTTGCACAAGAGTTTATCCATTGGATAAAGGCTTTATTCTTTGAATAAAGAATTTATTCACTCAACCCAACCTTGACCTTGATTCCCAGGTTAACTCCCAGGTCATGTCAAGCATTTAATGCTTATTCCCTCTTCTCTCAACCTATCTCACATTGACACTTGTCATCCTGGGATTGGGTTGAAAGCCTTCACATGGATCTCAAGCCATTCAATCTCGACCCTTGTTGAGATTACTCAATCTCAACCATCCATTGGTCCATTTTTTCTATAAATAGAGCTCACATTCCTCATTTTCAAATCCTCAAGCATTTTGCATTCATAGTCATAATCCTAAAAACTTGTATGCATCTAAGTTATAAATAATTTTAGAGAGCATTTAGCCTAAATCACTAATATCTTGTCATTTTGGTTAAAAATAAATCATTTTAGCATCATAGCATCTAGTATTAGCTTTTTATTCACATTTAGAGCAAATGCTTCAATCTCAAACCTCCATAAGCATCCATAGTGCAAAAATCTGTTGAGAGCTACACTAGTTTGGAACTTGGAGAGGAGAGGAACAAAGGAGAAGGAGCTAAGAGCATGTTAGGAGGCATTTGGAGATGCCTCATCATATTTACTTCCTTAGTTAAATATTCTCTCATGCTTTTAGTATCTCTTTTGATATGCCTGCTTAGGTTAATCTTTGGTTAAATAACACTAACTTTAACACTTGTCTCTTGTTGTTTGTGTGTGTTATAATACCACAGGTTTTCATCTAACTTGTCAGTTTTGCAGAGCATCACTAGGGATGTAAGGTATCATGATTACAAAGTGAAATCTAGCTTGGTTCATCAATCCAAGGTGTTTAGATGTGAGAAAATGTGCCTTGAAGATTGAAAGAGGACTTTATTAGGATTAATTAATTAATTAGAGACAATGAAATAAAAAGGGGCACACTTAGGGTTAAGGGCCCAATTTTATAATACGTGGGTTGATGAGAGAGGACCTTAGATTTAATTAAATGGATAATTTTAAATGATTAAATAAATCTTGAAAATGCAAAATGTAACTGAGACACACTAAGGTGAGTGCTAACCTAAGCGTATAATTGTACAACCCTAATCTAGGGTGTTCAATTTATGACACTAAAATAATCAAATTGATCCTCTTGATTGGATTTGTCTCTTTTGCATAGAAATCCAATAAACTAGGTTCCCATTCCTTTCTGGCCTTCTCTTGTTTTTCCAAAATATCCCATTTATTCCTTCTTTGTATGATCTCAAAGATGTCAACACAATTCCTTATAAGATTCTTTTTGATACAGTTCACGAGTAATGCCTATCTTCGTCAGGATATGTTTCTTCACATAATTAATGTGACCTTCAAGTTCAAAAATCATCTCCAAGATTCAAAGAATACCTAGTCTTAATGTAACTTTGAACTTCTTCAAGTATATTAGATCTAATAGCAAAATTTGAGAATTTTGTGAGGTGGGGCAAGAAAGTACCCTTCTTCATTCTATCCATCACAAGCTTCTCCATCTACATCATTTACCACATAAACTCCAAGAATTCTAACCTTTCAAAAACAATCCTAGGAAACAAGTGAAATGCCCGAGGGAACCCATAAATCCTTATACTTGTACACCCAAAATTATGAGTATGAACTTGCTCAGGTTTCAAAGAAAATGACCTTAATACTTCTATTATCCTTGTGGTCAAGCTTTTAGGAACTAAATTTAAATAAGCCATAATTCTTGTTGCAAAACAGTCATGAAATGTGATTTAATCATTACCCTTACACTTATTGTCCTTGATATAACTCCAACATTGAATTGGCAGCCTTTGGCCCTATTTATCTACCATCTCCAAGTTCATTTTTTAGCTCAAGTGGACTCCTATTCTAATATAAAATCAAATTACAAAGAAAAGAATAATGCTTGAAATCAACTAATGTCAAATTTCCCTATACTCTTAATAATCCTTCATGTAACTCCCAAGATATCTTTGTGGTGAAGCCAAATTCCATGTTCACCTTCAAATGTTGTATTCTCATCACCATAATCATCAAATCAATTGGCATTTTCCTTTGTGTCTCTTCCCACTACTTGACATAGGGCATAATAAGTCCTAGATAAATACCTCTCAAAATGATCAACCAAGAATGGTTCTTGTTCGATTGATGGAATTGGCATTTTCCTATTATCAACACCTTTCTTTCTATAAATTGGCAATTTGTCTCTCCTATATGTTTTCCTAAATCTTTTGTAATATTTAATCAGCTTTTCCAACTCAATTCTTGTTAGAGATTGCTTGTTTAACATGAAATAATCTACAATTGCAGATTCATTCAAGAAAACTAGTGGTGAACAGTTCATGGTAGTTTAGAGCAAAAAGTAGAATCAAATCAACCTCTCTAAAAATATTTGGCACAATTAATTTTCCCAAGTCTAGTGTTCAAGGGTTAGACATTGGGACCTTATCCTCTCTCCTAGCATGGAATAACTAAAACAAAGCCCATCCTGGAATAAGAATAATTGTATCCCTGCATCCTTGGGCCACATAACTAAACAACTTCTTATGAGCCTTATTTGTGGAATTTGGAAAAACATCCAAAATAAATTGTTGCAATAATCTCTTCTTTTCTTTAGGGGCTAATGGTTCTCCCTTTTGGGTGAATGACTCAATTTTTTGAGGCATGTTGACAAAATGCTAGAATACCTAACTAGGATTTGCTTCTTACAAAAACCTTACTTGAAATGTAGAAAGATAGGAATGCAAACTAAATACCACTTGAACACTACTTCAAATATTATTTTTGAGAAATAAAATGCTTACAGTTTTACTAAATGTCGAGAACCCTGGTTGCTATTGAATCACCTTCATAATTGCATAGCTCTAGCATTGAAAATTTTAAATGAAAGGTGACAAAAATAAGGATAAAACTTTTGAATTTACTACTCATGGATTGTAATTCAATATTCCATCATATCACCATTAAATTAGCTAATGTGAGACCAATAGACTTGGTAGTCATGTCCCTATTTAAATCTCTACCCTTGATTACATAGAAATGGATGGTCCAAATTCATCCATTTAACATTAATGAACAATATCATAATGAGTTTTGATTCCATTTTCTTTCTCGGCATTAACTCTTCCCACTACCTTGTAGGCCTCCTTAACCACTCTTACTTCCTCCAGTAGGATGTTGGACAACAAGAATAATTCATACTCACCATCTTGCGAAATCATCTTAACTCAAGCCTTTACCTCCTACAAGGTCACGGGATAAACACCACCCTTATTGCTTGTTTACCTCCCTACCACAACTAACCACCTACAACTGCTTAGGCCCACTTGGGACTATGGGGCCCTACCATTGAACACTGAACATGACTAAGAGGGGGTGGGGTGAATCAGTATAGAACTTCAAAATCAATTATTAATAAACTATTGGCATTTCAGTAGAAAGAAAGATTGTTGGCATTTCGATATAAAGAGATTGTTGATATTCATTAAGGATATTGAGAAGGTTGTTGGAGATTATTTGATATAACTGAAAAAGGATGATAACTATCTTTATAACATTATTTTGTCATTGATGTCCATAAATTGATTTCCAGATTCAGTATGATGTTGCCATATCTTGAGAAGATTAATTTGAAGAGAATTAAGATGTTGGTAAAAGACACGGAAAGAATGTGATAAGAAAGGAGAGAAATAAGTTATTCAATGGGCAACTATTACCAAGTTAGACAATGATGAGATCATGATGTTTAGATTATTTTGATGTCCTACATATGTTGTTGATTGTTGGGTTAATACTATTTTATGTCACCAAGCAAAGAACCTAGTCGGTAAACCCTAAGGAACCTAGTTGGTAAACCCTAAGGTTATTGATATCGGTTAATGAAGGCAAAATGTCTATCGAGTAAAGTTTAGTATTTACCGAGTTGCAAATGAGTTATGATAGAGCGCATTGGATGGATAAAAGCATTATTTATTGAAGGACAATGATTAGCTGGAGATGTATAAATGATTGGTATGCCACGCATGAAGTTTGTTAAGGATCTATGGCAATGAAAAATCAAGAGGAAGATCTACAGCGCAGATTGAATTGCAATAACCTTGTACTAGTTCCAAGAAAGGAATACAAGTCCCAAGGCAAGGTAAAATGTTTTCAGATCGAAGGATACATTTAACCTAGTCAAGATTGAAGATCTGATGGCTAAGATTGATCATGGGAAATGTGATCAAGGAGATTAATCGGTTAGCAATTGTTTATAAATAAGGAATTGTTGATAAACAATGTATGCGGGCAAGTGTAAGCATAGGGATGCTACATAGTGATTACCAAGCATAGAAGCTTGAAGACCTGTTTCAATAATAGAGTAGGGAGCCCAGCAGAGGGACAAGATAAGTCCTATGACAAGATTGTTTTGAGAAAATAAGAATCTGCTTTAGCATTTTAGATGTGATGTTGCAGATATATTTATTACTGTTGTTTATTTTGTAAGTGAGAGAAAATCTTTTAACCGAGTGGACTTAACAGTCTTATTTGTAAACCCTCTAGCAAGGTAAAATTCTAAATGAGTGTTTGAAATCCTTTGACAAGGTCACTTCTAACAAAGTGAAGATCCTAACAGATCTAAGGGAAATATCTTCACCGGGTCACATCTAGTAATGTGTTTGTAATCTTTAACAGTATTTTCTTTTAACCGAGCATACTCTAGAAAAGTATATTTCTTAGTGGGTCCAAAATCCCACAGTGGTTTTTCCCTATTTGGGTTTCCATGTTAAATCTGGTGTTATATGTGTTATGATGATTATGTGGTTATGAGTTTGCATGTTTAGCAGTGTTTGGTTATATTACTGAAGTATAAGTTACCGAGGTTGAATCTGTTGATATTATGGAAGATTAAGTTTGTATGATTCACCCCCCCCCCTCTCATCTTGTTGGCTATTGGCATTAGAACTTTATAATTGGTATCAGAACTTTGGACTCTGGAAGAAAAGTTTAAAGGTACTTGAGGCAAAGATCCGAAGATGTATAAAAGGGATGCACCAAAGCTGAACAAGTCAAGTTTCTCCACATGGCAGAAAAGGATGAAGCTGCATTTATCAGGATTTGGAGAATATACAACATATTATTTGGAGAATGATTACATACCACCAAGCACCAACCCGATGACCTTGGAAGAGATAAAGTCAAAGCAAGAACATATTCAAGCTATGATTGAAATAACATCAGCATTGAACGACTTAGAGTTTAATGATCTAGAAGGCTTTAATGATGCAAAAGCAATGTGGACTAAGCTCATATATGTGTATGGCGGTGATGAACATGTCCAAAGAGAAAAAGTAGATAGTCTAAGAGGACAACTTGAATCCATGAGAATGAATGAAGGTGAGAACATAACCCAATATAGTACAAGGTTAAAGGAGACTGTCAATCAAATTAAAGGAGCAGGAGGAACTATTGAAGAAAAGGATGTAACAAGTAAGTTGTTGAGAACCCTTCTACCTTCTTATGCTATTTGAGTCTCTACAATCAATGAATTGAGGTCTATACCTAACATGCCAGTTTCTTTGGATGCTACTATTGGTAAGCTACGTGCATTTGAGTTAAGTAATATTGATAACAGTGGGTCTTCGGTAAATAAAGTAGAATCTGCATTCAGTTCTTTTCATATTGGTGAATCTGATGATTACAATGATAGAATGAGTAAGTATTCTGAAGGGAATCATAGTGGAGCAAGTGAAAGATTTTGTAAGAACATGGAAGAAGTGCACAAACTGTATGAGGAAATCAAGAAGCAAGAAGAGTTTGAAGCATTATTAGCCAGAAGGTTACCGAGAGGGAAAGGTAAGTATAAAGGAAAGCTACCTTTAAAATATTTCAATTGTGATAAAATAGGACATATGGCTTCTAACTATCCTGACAAAGAATCTAGTGAAAAGAGAGAATACTGAGATAACAAGCAGAAATACAACCAATACAAAGGACACCGAGACTTCAGAAGGAGAGACATAAAGACATGTCTAGTAGCTAATGAGGAATCCAACGATGATAAATCTGATGAAACTGATATAGAAGAAGTTGTTTATGTGGCTATTAAAGATGGATCTGATGAAGAAATGTATGAAGAAAAAGCCCTAATATCTCACATAAATAATAATGATTCTTGGATCATAGATAGTGGATGCTCACATCACATGATAGGTGATAAACACAAGTTTGTTAAATTAGAAGACTATGATGGAGGCTATGTAAGATTTGGTAATGATGCACCATAACCGGTGAAAGGTAAAGGATCTATAACACTTCTTGACAATGCTAAATGTGATGATGTATACTGGGTTGAAGGATTGAAATACAATTTGTTGAGTGTAGCATAGCTAAACAATACAGGATACCGAATAGAATTTCAGAAAGGAATTGTCAAAGTTCATGACAAGCATGGAAAGTTAGCTGCTACCAGGACACAAACAAAAGGTAATACATTTCATCTTGACTCAACTCATAACAAGTGTCTTTATGCTAAGATAGATGATACTTGGTTATGGCATAAAAGGTTCTGTCATGTAAATTTTGATAATCTGATCAAAATAAGCAAGAAACACCAAGTAAGAGGCCTACCGAGTCTGGAAAAACCTAAGAATGCTATGTGCCGAGGATGCCAGATGGGTAAGATGACAAGATCAAGCTTTACAAGCAAGTCCTACACTTCTAAAGGAATTTTAGATCTAGTACACACTCATCTTTGTGGTCCCATGAAAGTTCAAAGTTATTATGGTGATAAATATTTCATATTATTTGTGGATGATTACTCAAGAATGAGGTCAGTTATATTTTTAAAAGAAAAATCAGAAGCTTTCCAAATGTTTAAATGGTACAAGGCAAGAGTTGAAAATGAAACAGGAAGACAGCTGAAATGTCTTAGATATGGTAGAGGAGGAGAGTTCACTTCTAATGAATTTAACTTATTCTGCAATAATCATGGTATAAAAAGGTAGGTGTTTGCACTGAGAACACCTCAGCAAAATGGGATAGCCGACAGAAGAAATAGATCAATTATGGATTGTGCCAGAACCCCGATGATAGAAAAAAGGGTACCTCAAATATTTTGGAGAGAAGCAATTAGCACTGCAGTTTACACCCTAAACTGAGTTCGACTGAAGAAAGGAACTATGAAGACACCATATGAGATCTGGTATGACAAGAAACCTAATGTAAGTTATTTTAAAATCTTTGGAAGTAGATTCTATGTTCACAAAGATGACAGAAATGGAAAGTTTGATCAGAAAAGTGAAGAAGGAACATTTCTTGGTTATTCTTCTAGAAGTAAAGCATTTAAATGTCTGATCAAATCATCTAATAAAATAGTAGAAAGTACAAATGTGAAAATTGATGAATTTGCAGAAAGAAATGATGAAGGAAATTCCAAAGAACCAGAAGATTATGAAGAATTTGTTTATGTTCAACCGAGAAGTCCTACCAAGAAAGCTGTTGAAGAAAATGAAGATAATGCCCAGTTACCGAGTGATGAAGAAGATCATATAGAACCTACCGAGCCTATATTAGCCAAATATGTCAAAAGACATCATGCATCAAGTCATATTATAGGAGATAAGGATGATCCGTGATGACAAGGAACAAACTGAGACAAAACACATGTCTGATATTTGAATTTGAACCAAGAATAGTAAAAGAGGCATTTAACAGTGAAGATTGGGTAAATGCTATGACAGAAGAGATTGATCAAATCAAGAAGAATGACACATGGACACTGATCCCAAGACCAAAGGACAAAAATGTAATTGGTACAAAGTGGATTTTTAGAAACAAGCTAAATGAAAAAGGTGAGGTCATTGGAAACAAAGCAAGACTAGTTTGCAAAGGTTATGCTCAAGAAGAAGGAATAGATTATGGTGAAACTTTTGCACCTATGTCTAGACTTGAGGGAGTAAGAACATTGTTGGCATATGCTGCTTTCAAAAATTTCAAGGTATATCAAATGGATGTTAAATTTGCATTTTTGAATGGTATACTAGAAGAAGAAGTTTACATTGAACAACTTGAAGGATTTGTTGAAGACAAGAGTAAAGATCAGGTATATAAATTAAACAAAGCTTTATATGGTCTGAAACAAGCACCTAGAGCATGGTATGAGAGACTGCACTCTTATTTGATCAAGATTGGTTTTATAAGGACAAGTGAAAACAACAATATGTACATGAAGAATAATGAGGACAATGGAATACTGATCTTAGCCATATTTGTTGATGATATTACATTTTGTGGAAATGACTTTCTATGCAAGAATTTTGGAAATGAAATGTGCAAAGAATTTGAGATGTCACTAATCGATGAGATAAAGTATTTTATAGGTTTACAGATACTGCAAATGAAAGATGAGATTTTCATTACTCAATCCAAGTACATAAAGAAATCTTGAAGAAATTTGGAATGGAGGACTCTAAACCAGTAAGTACTCCTATCACTACTAACTGTAAACTATCAAAGAATGATGAATCTGTATCTGTTGATGAGACACTTTACCGATCTATGATTGGAAAGTTATAATATGTTGTGCACAGTAGATCAGATATAGCACATGCAGTAGGTATTGTTGCAAGATTCTCTGCAGATCCCAAGGAAACCCATATGACAGCAATCAAGAGAATTTTCAGATACCTGAGAGGCACTGAAGATTATGGTTTAGTATATGAAAAGAGGAATGATTTTGATTTAAAAGTTTATATTGATGCTGATTGGGCAGGCAACATTGATGATAGGAAAAGCACAAGTGGTGGAGCTTTCTTTTTAGGAGAAAGACTAGTGAGTAGGCTTAGCAAGAAACAAGGATGTATTTCACAGTCAACAACAGAAGCTAAATATGTTGCTGTAGCATTGAATTATACCAATATAGCATGGATCAAGCAACTGTTGGAAGGTATAAATGAGAAATTTACCGAACCAGTAACTATATTTTGTGATAATACTAGTGCCATTAACATTTCAAAGAATCCGGTAATGCACTCTAAGACAAAGCATATATTTATAAAGTATCATTATCTCAAAGAAGAAGTTCAAGAGAAGAAAGTTGTACTGGAATATATCAGTTCAAAGGAGCAATTAGTAGACATCTTCACAAAGCCATTGCCAAGGGACACTTTTGAGTATCTTAGAAGCAAGTTAGGGGTCCTACCCCTATCTTCTACTCACTGACAGAGTTCGGTGAAAGCATCAATTCGATGAATCTACAGAATATTATGTGTGGATTGATGTTGATTTATGCACTTTAGAAGGTTTTCTAAAGGTGTGTAGGAAATAGTGAATAGAGACAAGTTGCTCTAACCGAGACTGAGATGATACATAGCAAGGCTAATCACTTCACAGGGGAAGAAATCATAATTTAGTTCTTTTACTTTTTGGCATTGTTGTCAAAGGGGGAGAAGACTAAATAGTAAAATCCTAAATGAAGAAGATAACAAAAGACTAATGACAGGGGGAGTAGATCACTGCAAAAAGGGAGAAGACTATATGCAAGACAATAACTCAGAAGCCTAATGACAAAGGGAGAAGACTTCAGAAGATTTTAACAGCTCAAGGATAATAGGAGAAGTCTAACAACAAACTGAATCCGAATCAATTTGAATATTTTGTTGGTATTACCATTTAAAAGTTGGTTTTTTCAACAATGCCAAAGGGGGAGATTGTTGGCATTTCAGTAGAAAGAAAGATTGTTGGCATTTCAATACAAGGATATTGTTAATATTCATTAAGGATATTGAGAAGGTTGTTGGAGGTTATTTGATATAACTAAAAAAGGATGATAACTATCTTTAACATTATTTTGTCATTGATGTCAAGAAATTGATTTCTTGATTCAGTATGATGTTGCCATATCTTGAGAAGATTGATTTGAAGAGAATTAAGATGTCAGTAAAAGACACAAAAAGAATGTGATAAGAAAGGGGAGAAATAAGTTATTCAATGGGCAACTATTACCGAGTTAGACAATGATGAGATCATGATGTTTAGATTGTTTTGATGTCCTACATATGTTGTTGATTGTAAGGTTAATACTAAACTATGTCACGGAGCAAAGAACCTAGTTGGTAAACCCTAAGGAACCTAGTCGGTAAACCCTAAGGTTATCGATATCGGTTAATGAAGGCAGAATGCCTACCAAGTAAAGTTTAGTATTTACCGAGTTGCAACCGAGCTATGACAGAGCACATGGGATGGATAAAAGCATTATTTAATGAAGGGCAATGATTAGCTGGAGATGTACAAATAATTGGTATGCCGTGCATGAAGTTTTTTAAGGATCTACGGCAATGGAAAATCAAGAGGAAGATCTACAATGCAGATTGAACCACAATAACCTTGTGCAAGTTCCAAGAAAGGAATGCAAGTCCCAAGGCAAGGTAAAACATTTTCAGATCAAAGCATACATTGAACCTAGTCAAGATTGAAGATCTGATGGCTAAGATTGATAATGGGAAATGTGATCAAGGAGATTAAGCGGTTAGCAATTGTTTATAAATAAGGAATTGCTGATAAATAATGTATGTGGTCAAGTGTAAGCAGAAGGATGCTACATAGTGATTACCGAGCACAGAAGCTTGAAGACCTGTTTGAATAACAGAGTAGGGAGCCCAGCAGAGGGACAAGATAAGTCCTATGACAAGATTGTTTTGAGAAAATAAGAATCTGCTTTAGCATTTTATATGTGAAGTTGCAAATATATTTATTATTGTTGTTTATTTTGTAAGTGACAAAAAATCTCTTAACCGAGTGGACTTAACATTCTTATTTGTAAACCCTGTAGGAGGGTAACATTCTAAATGAGTGTTTGAAATCCTTTGACAAGGTCACTTCTAACAAAGTGAAGATCCTAACAGATCTGAGGGAAATCCCTTAACCAGGTCACATCTAGCAATGTGTTTGTAATCTTTAACAGGATTTACTTTTAACCGAGCATACTCTAGAAGAGTATATTTCTTAGTGGGTCAAAAATCCCAAAATGGTTTTTCCCTATTTGGGTTTCCATGTTAAATCTGGTGTTATATGTGTTATGATGATTATGTGGTTATGAGTTTGCATGTTTAGAAGTTTCTGGTTATATTGCTGAAGTATAAGTTATTGAGGTTGAATCTGTTGATATTATGGAAGATTAAGTTTGTATGATTCACCCACCCCCCCCCTCTCATCTTGTTAGCTATTGGCATCCGAACTTTACATAAACATCAACTTATTTAACATTGACACATTAATCACCAACACATAAGCATCAACCATCAACACATGAACACCAGATTTACATGGAAAGCCCAAAGAGAGAAAAACTGCAAAGAGAATCTAACTCACAATATGAATAAAAATGTTTACAATGTTTTAGGCTTAGAAACAAGGAGCACCAACAAATGAAGGAAGTGTAGAACTAAGGTGCACAAACTTAGGCAAGATATAAAAAGGACTTGGACAACTGAAGTATACTTCTTCAGGACAAGATAAAAACTACTGTCAAAGGACGAATTATCAATTTAGTAATGAATTGAAATAGTTGAATTGAAATTGAGAAGTATTCTCTTGACCATGTATCCTTGATCAACTAAATCAAGCGACCAATGTCATGGCAAACATATTTGATAATATTCATTGTCCCAACACATTGTCTTGTAGAATATATCAACTTAATAGCTCTTCTCAAATTTTCTTTCACATCACCACAAACTCAAATCTTATTGCAAATCATTTGCATACACCTCACATAATTCACTTCTCATTCACACTCAACTCATCCATTTTAACATCTTAAATATAGGATACAACATTGAAATCCTCATCAAGGGTCGACCAAAATAGAATAAGCAATATTATACAAAATAAGCCACTCAGACCTAAAATACTTAGATCGATCCTTTCACAATTGATCAAACAAATCACAACACATCCTTCCACAATTGATCCAACAATCCACACATGCTAGCACACACTCCAAAGGGTGCAACCAAATGTAACGTGGAGACATAATCAACAAGTCAACCACATAACCTGTTCCGATGCAAAATAATCCATGCGGATCTCCACACGCCATGGTAAGACCCAAATTAATATCTCAACATGTCTGGACCAAAATAATATTATACATTAAACCACACAATACAATTAGCATCATATCAAGAGGACACCAAAAGCATTCTAGACCACCTTGAATACAAGATGACACAACCAACACTAAAAGCATATCCAGACCAAAATCCATCTGGATAACCAAGTCTGACAAAGCATATTTAGACCAACATCCATTCAGATAACCTAGTTTTACATTAATGACAACCATACAAGCTCATGCTATCAACAAACTCCAACAATCTCCAATAATACTAGCTCTTCTTCTTGTTGTCCTGCAGTCTAAGCTTCAATCTTTTCATCTATCGTGTGGGTATGTAGGGAACTGTTAAAAATCACACACTACTTCTTGTGATCCCGCAAGGTAGGCCCATTCTCCCTTGTTCTTTGTGTGGAGCTGCGAAAATCATTAGCCTTTTATGAATTACTTCCCACAGTCCCCCAACTTGTTATAATTATGAATTGCTACCACCTCTGGGGACGTAGGAACAACTTAAGTGCTTTTAAAATATGCAATTAAAAGGATTAAAAATAATATACTAATAAAAGTGATTTGTTAAGGGGCAAAACTTAATAAAAGGGACCGGTCATTACATGGGACAATGAGACTTTAGGCAGTAAATTAAGTAATGATGACTTAATATTTTTAGTTAACAACAAATTAAAATAAAAGCAAGGTAAGAAAAATTACAGGCCAAACAAACATTGAGTAACATTTGCTTGCCTTAATGGATTTCAAAGACTTGAAGATAATGCATGGTTAGAAATGGATAATGAATTTTGACAATCCTAGAACTGTATGCAATGAAATTGGGAATTCACAAATATTATAAAACCAAACAAAGATCAAACCACATAAAACCCTAGCTCTATAATTAAATCCACCATACACCAATGAAGAGCCTAAAAACATGCAAAACATAAAATATTAAAGATTATACCATTCACATGCTCATTAGGTTTTGATCTCCATTGTTTCCTATTTCCATTGATCTCTATTTGATATGGTTGCTCTCAAATTTTGTATTGTGTACAAGAGCTCAACAAAGAACAAATTGTGATTATGTAGACGCTTGAGTGATTGATTGCTATGAATGGTCGCATGAGCATTGATTGATTGAATGATGAGGGATGATAAGGATGAAAGGATCTTATTATGAAGGGATAGGATTAAGAGGTGGAAGGATAAATGGTCAGCTAGGATTGAAGGGTGGGTATAGAAAATGGGAAAATATTTGAGAGGTGGTTAAAATTAAATTATGAGATGAATGACAAGTGTCATGCAAGGAAAATGCTAATGAATTAATTAAATGAATAAAGATTTATTTAATTAATGGAAGAAGTGGGGCCAATTAATAAATAAAATGTTTATTTAAATAGGGAAAGGCTAGAAGAGGATTAATGAATTAATTCAATAAATAAAAAATTATCTAATTAATAAAATGCTTAAGATAAAATAATTGAATAGATAAAATATTTATTTGATTAGGCTAGGACAATTTTAGGTGTCTACACTAACAATTGTCATTTTATGTCAATTTCTCATTATTGGTCCTAGATCTACCATTGCAAGTCAACCCTAATTAAAATTCAATTTCAACTCTAACAAGGGATAAATTAACCTAATCTGAATTCAATCCTTTTGGGATTGGATCAATCAATTTTATTTCCCATTCCTTAATGTAAGGTGATACCATGGAAATTAGTGGCTTTATCCATTAAGGTGGCAAAACCCCAATTTTCATATCTTACATCAATTTATTACCATTTGGTGGAACAATTTACCTCATATTGATAGAAATATGGCATATAGGTTCTTCAAAAGATTACAATTTCTCAAGAATAAACTTAAGGAATGGAACCATTTGCATTTCAAAAAAAAAATTCAAGAGAAAAGGAAGCTACAATCAAATTTTGAAGATTTACATAGGAGAATTATCAATCATGGAATGTCAACATTTGATTTTGTTGAGGAAAAAACATTGAACAATCAGTACTCAAATATACTAGCCTAGGAGGATATTTATTGTCAACAAAAATCTCGGGAATGTTGGTTGAAGGAAGGAGATAGGAACACTAAGTTTTTTCACAACAAAGTCAAAGTAAAGAGGTCTTATAATAAGATTACAAAAATTAAACAAAGGTAGGCACAACTCTATCATGGGTTGATGAGATTAACAATGAGGTGGTTTTCTATTTTAAGAACCTTCTTTCTATAGTTTATATTTGAGATGAAAGTTTGAGTAAGGAAATGTTGGAAGTCATCCCCAAGCTTGTCCATTTGCAATATATCAGCTCTCTACTCAGTTCAATTAGGTTGGAGGAAGTTAAAGAGGTTGTATTCTGAATGGAGGGGGACAAGGGACTGGGGCCGGATGGTTTCTTGATGGTCTTTTATTAAAAATGTTGGGATATAGTTAAAATAGATCTTTGGGAGGCAATAGAGGAGTTCAAGTTAGAGACATACATCTCTAAAGACTTGAATAATGTGTTAATTGCTTTGATTCCAAAGAAATCAAAGACCCAATCTTTTGAGGACTTCCATCCAATATCTTTATGTAACATGATATACAAAATCGTTGAAAAAATCATGATCAATAAGATAAAAATCATGATCAATAGGATAAAAATGATTCTCTACGATATCATATCAGAGGAATGGAGTGGCTTTGTCCCACAAAGATCTATTGTGGAAGGAATAATTATGCTCAAGTTAATGATGTCATCTATTCCAATTTTTTGATGATGTGCCTAAAGATTATGGGAAAAATATTAAAACTAATAGAATAGAAAATGAGAAAATTATTTTGGAATGAGAAACAAGATCAAGATAAAATTCAATTATTGTCTTGGGATAAGGCATGTAAGCTGAAATTTGTAGGTGGGATGGGTTTGAGAAAATGGAATTGTTTCACAGGATTGCTTGGTTTCACACTTAGCATCCAAGTTTATGATTTCCTCAGCCTTCCTGGAAATTTTTTATGTGGTTGGAGGGTAAAATTACTTTGTGTGGGTGAAGTTCTGTCATATTTTTGTGAGTTTTAGGCTATTATCATTATAATTTTGGTGTATCACCTCCTAGTTTAGTTTCATATTTTAGTATTTTTAGATTATCTCTCTCTCTTTTCCATATCAGTAATTTTAGTTTTAGGAGGGATTCAGGGGAAGCCGACCCATAACCCAGAGATTCACCTTCACTTTGAGCAACCCACAGGATCGAAGGTGTTTTCATATTTCACAGGATTTCTTGGTTTCACACTTAGCATCACAGGTGCAATCCTTTGTGACAACAAGAACATTATGAATGAATCCATGGGTCCAAGCTGATATGGAGCATGTATTCTTATCCATATAAAAAATGGGTATGTATACTGAGTAATAAGTATTTGGATTCACAAAGTACAAAAATAATTCTGACAATTTAATGTTGACATTTGCATGAAGATTCCATTAATGATATGTTATGTTGTCATTGATGTCAATTGAACCGGAAATGGTATTTATGATATTGCTGATATTGTTGTTGTTAGCTATGATATTGTCTTGTAACCAGTAGGAAGATCTTTGTGGAAGATGTTGTAAACTGGTATGTTAGTTTGTGAGTTGACTCGGTAAACTGGTGTATAAGGTTAAACCCTTTCTATGCAATGTAATTGGTAAACCCTACTAGTTGTTTTTGTTAAACCCTAACCGATCAAGTTTGTTGGTTTAATATCTGTTGTTAAGCAGTAATGATGGAGACACGTGTGATCATTGTATAAGGATAAGTTCAGATTTTTTTGGCGCATTTGTTTGATTGTCTAGGGAATGAGCAAAGTGGATTGCATCTAATGCATAGCGCGTGGTGAGTTACAAAGTCCGATGAAGCGGTGATCATGGAGCGGTTGGAATTTTCTTGAAGAATGTGTATTGACTTCTATGTAAATCCAATGGTCACACTTGAACCGATTTGTTTGTAATCTCTATGAGAGAATTAATTTTTGTTGTGTTATTGACCTACTTGATTTGTATTTAAGGTTGATGAAGTTTTTTTGTAAGGTGTTGGTAAAGTTGGCAGAAATCTGTTGAGTGTGTGGTTGCCTAACCGGAGAATGGATCTATAGTTTGTGTAAAGGAAGATTGAAGCTTAAAAGGATCTAATCAAGAAAATGTAGTGCTATTTAGACAGATCAAGAAAACCTGTTGTTTTCTAACAATTACAACAAAATTGAAATCCCCTAACCGGGTAAGCTCTAACAAGCTTGGTTACTTATTAAATCCTCTAACAAGGTGGTCCATTAGCTTGGATTCTCAAATCCTCTACCGAGGTTACTCCTAACAGGGTATTTTTCTTCTCATCAAGGCATTTTGTAAATCCCTTAACCGGGTGATTCCTAATAGAATCAGTTCTTAACATGACTTATTGTAAAAGCTTTAATAGGCTTGGCTCCTAACGAGGCAAACTTCAGAAGAGTTCAAATAGCTATCTTGTGAGTCTCATCTCACCATGGTTTTTACCTATTTGGGTTTTCCACATATAAATATTTGTGTCATATGGTGATTTTTTTGTGGTTATGATCTTATTTGTTGATTTGATTGGCAAACTACACTATGTTGTTCATAGCAGATTGGATATTGCCCATGCAGTTGGTATAGTTGTTAGATTTCAGAAAAATCCAAAGGAAGCACATCTGATAGCAACCAAGAGAATTTTTAGATATCTGAAAGGTACATTTGACTATGAATTATGGTATCCATATGGAGGAAATTTTGATTTAAAGGTGTACACAAATGCTGATTGGCCAAGAAATATTGATGACCGAAAAAGTACTACCGATGGAGCATTCTTTCTAGGAGGAAGGCTAGTTTCATGGAGTAGTAAGAAGCAAAGTTGTACTTCACAATCTACTGCTGAAGCTGAGTATGTTGCAGCTTATATGAATTGCACACAGGCTATTTAGATGAGGCACATTTTGGAAGGTTTTAAGATGAAGATCTTAGAACCTATAAAGATTTTATTTGATAATACAAGTGCCATAAATATTTCTAAGAATCCTGTTTTGCGTGCTTACACCAAGCACATTGAATTGAAGTATCAATTTTTGAGGGAACAAGTTCAAATTAAAGATGTTATCTTAGAGCATGTTTCTACCAAGGAGCAACTTGAAGATATTTTTACCAAACCTCTGCCTAATACTACATTTGAGTGTCTTAGAAGACAACTAGGGGTTGTACCCCTTCATGAAGTTAGTTGAGCATGATGTTGATTGCATCAGTCCCTGAATCACTTGCAGAATTTTGCATGGATTGATGTATAAGTGGATGTATTCCACAGGGGGAGCATCAAGTTGTAGTATGTTGTTGATGCACAGTGAGAGAAGAATTAAATGTTTTACTTTCAATTTGGCATTGCTGTCAAAGGGGGAGAAGAATTATGTGATTGAGGAGAATAATTATGTGATTGGCAAGGGAAACTAGCGACAGGCTAAAGACATACAGAGCATGGTGAATACTTGGTAATGTAAACCAAGATTCCTATTCACCAATCCACAACAACAATCAGAGGCATTGATATTTGTATTGCCATCAATGCCAAAGGGGGAGATTGTTGGCATTTGCATGAAGATTGCATTAATGATATGTTATGTTGTCATTGATGTCAATTGAATTGGTAATGGTATTTATGATATTGCTGATATTGTTTGTATTAGTAATATTATCTTGTAATCAGTAGGAAGATCTTTGTGGAAGATGTTGTAAACCGGTATGTTAGTTTGTGAGTTGAACCGGTAAACCAATATATAAGATTAAACCCTTTCTATGAAATGTAACCGGTAAACCCTACCAGTTGTTTTTGTTAAAACCTAACCGATCAAGTTTGTTGGTTTAAGATCTTGTGTTAAGCGGTAATGATGGAGACACATGTGATGATTGTATGAGGATAAGTTCAGATTGTTTTGGCACGTTTGTTTGATTGTCTAGGGAATGAGAAAAGTGGATTGCATCTAATGCATAGCGGGTGATGAGTTATAAAGTTCGATGAAGCGGTGATCATGGAGCGGTTGGAATTTTCTTGAAGAATGTGTATTGATTTCTATGTAAATCCAATGGTCACACTTGAACTGATTTTTTTGTAATCTCTATGAGAGAATTAGTTTTTGTTGTGTTACTAACTTAATTGATTTGTATTTAAGGTTGATGAAGTTTTTTTGTAAGGTGTTGGCAAAGTTGGCAAAAATCAGTTGAGTGTGTGGTTGCCTAATCGGAGAATGGATCTGCAGTTTGTGTAAAGGCAGATTGAAGCTTAAAAGGATCTGATCAAGCAAATGTAGTGATATTCAGATAGATCAAGAAAACTTGTTGTTTTCTAACAATTACAACAGAATTGAAATCCCCTAACCGGGTAAGCTCTAACAAGATTGGTTACTTCTTAAATCCTCTAACAAGGTGGTCCATTAGCTTGGATTCTCAAATCCTCTACCGAGGTTACTCCTAACAAGGTATTTTGCTTTTCATCAGGCATTTTGTAAATCACTTAACTAGGTGATTCCTTACAGAATCAATTCTTAACAGGACTTATTGTAAAAGCTTTAACGGGCTTGGCTCCTAATAGGGCAAATTCAAAAGAGTTCAGATAGCTATCTTGTGAGTCTCATCTCACCATAGTTTTTACCTATTTGGGTTTTCCACGTATAAATATTTGTGTCATATGGTGAATGTTTTTGTGGTTATGATCTTATTTGTTGATTTGATTGACTACTTAACTATTCTGATAAGGCATGATAACTTGAAGCATTGAGAGATTGAATATGTTGACATACGATTAACCACTTTGATGTTTACAAGATTGAAGTTGTTTACTGTTAAGGTGGTATAACAGTTAACCAGTTGATGTTGAGTATTCTTATGAGTATTGATCTTGACAGTGAAAGTTTACTTTATGAGTTTGAGTT
>NC_081406.1:368051261-368133761 GCF_030272615.1 Cryptomeria japonica | reverse complement strand
ACCCAAAGCGACCCAATATGGTGTCATTAGGGGTCATATGGTGTCCTAAGAGGTCATAAGGGTTCATGGGACACCATATCACATAACTATCATTAGGGGTCATAGTTATGGGTCGTAAGACACAATATGACCCTTAACGACATGATTTGGTGTCTTCAGGGGTCCTATGGTGTTCCAAGACACCATATGACCCCTAAAAACACCATAGGTCCCCTTAAGACACCAAATTGTGTCGTTAAGGGTCATATGGTCTCTCTCTCTCTCTCTCTCTCTCTCTCTCTCTCTCTCTCTCTCTCTCTCTCTCTCTCTCTCTCCTCCTCTCTCTCTCCCTCTCTCTCTCCCTCTCTCCCGCCTCTCTCTCTCTCTCTCTCTCTCTCTCTCTCTCTCTCTCTCTCTCTCTCTCCTCCTCTCTCTCTCCCTCTCTCTCTCCCTCTCTCCCGCCTCTCTCTCTCTCTCTCTCTCTCTCTCTCTCTCTCTCTCTCTCTCTCTCTCTCTCTCTCTCTCTCTCTCTCTCTCTCTCTCCCTCTCCTTCTCTCCCTCTTTAAAATATGACTAATAAAATTCGATATCCGATTTAATCGGATATCGGATTTCTGCCATGTGGCAGTTTACTTCATAAATGGCGGCAAAGGGAAATTCATCGGGGACCGCAAATTTTGGTACAAAAATCAGATATCGGTTAAAATCCAATATCCGATTTTATCCGATATCCGATTTTTGTACTCAAATTTTCAAATTTCAAATTTCGGCTTGGGAATGCTTTGGTATTAGGCTTGGAAGTTACAAGCCTGGAAAGTCAACTGAAAAAATGTGTTGTTCAGTATTCCCTGGTTTTCTAGACTTTACACTGGTGGCTGACGACTTTTTTTGTATCCAAAATTGATAAAACGAAAAGGGTTTTTTAAGGACATTCCCAGCTTTCCAACAATATAAGGCTTGTCTTATTTCGACTTTAGTAAATAATTATTATTTATTTTCTAATTTTATTTTCTAATTGAATTCTGACAATAGTCCTGATTGATATACTGATTGAAAAACACTCATAACTTTCAAACAGTATAACATTTTTTGATACCGAAACATGCGTCACATCCTATGCTTCATCTACTATAGGGAAAAATTAAAAAAAATTAAATTTCATAAGGTTTTGACCAAGTTAAGGTGGTCAGACATAGGAGTTTCTGAATTTCTGAAAAGTTGTAGTAAAAAAATCATAAATAATTATTTAATTCATAAAAAATTAAAAAAAAATATGTGTCACATCCGGACATGAGTCTAATACTTATATTATAAATATTATAAAAAAATATTAAGATTTGATTGTGATTAGGGTGGTCAGACATACGTCTACTTCTTTTTTTTTCCTGAAATTTTAGTACCACTGCATTGAAATTTGAAATTTTCATCAAATAGGATTTTTTTTTTCCGAAAAACAACTAGTAGCTTAGAAACTACATTCAATTTTCTATATATTCTCTTCTTACATATTTTAAAAATAATGTTCACAACTTATTCAAATTTTCATGTCAAGTTACATAACTCTGATTTTTCTGAAATTTCATTGCCACTTAAGGGCCTGTTTTGGCACACCATGATCCTGCACATACCCCTATAATTCTTATCTTATATTATAATTATTAATATTATTTTATTAAAGTGACAGTTATAATTACTATTAAATAAATATAATTTTAGAATAGCAATAATTCAAATTTATGATAATTAAGAACTATGACAAACATTTTTATTACAATACTATGAAGGCAAGTACTAGCCACTACGTGACACGTGTTCATTATACTATTCAGTTAATACAAATTTCTTTAAAAAAATGATTTTGTTGAGCTTAAAAATTTCACCATCTAATATGATTGGGAAATGCATAGAGATATTAACTTTAATTTTAAATATTTAAAAAAAAAAATTAATTTAATTTTAAATTTTATGTTTGATAGCTACCTTTAATAACTTTCTATAGAGTAAACTATTTTTTCTTTAAAGAAAATATTTTTCATTTAATACACTTTAGTTAGTTTTTCATTATACTATTCATTTAATAGTAATTGCCTTACAAATAAAGTATAAATAGATTTTGTTGAACTTCAAAATTATACTATCTAAATCAATTTTTCTTTAAAAGAAAATAAAAAATCATTGGGGTTGATGGGGATTACTCTAAATTTCAACATGCACTAGTGCGATGCACTAGTTTATGAAGCAGTGGTGCTTCCCATAGTTGACATCATCGACTCAAGGGAGCGGTATGTTGAGTTGATGTGTGATTTTGTGAAGCCGTCCGTGGGAAATATTGTTGCCAATGGCATCCTCAGCTTGGATGAAAACAAAAAGGTCAGCATACTAAAAACGTATTTCCAGCCAGAGTAATATTTGCCTTCTAATTCTAGTGAGGATGCAAACAACTCTGAAGAGGAAGAGGTGGAGGAAGGGTCGAATCCTAAGAACAATGATCAGGGCAGCACAACGCAAAGAAAATTGGAGAAGGCGGAAGAAAGGGAGCAAATGAATACCTTCATAGAAAATGCTTGGGATATATTTAGGTGTGCGGTCTTGAATGGGAACATAGATCCCTTCAGGGCCGTTACTAACTCCAACGAATGGTGGTTCCCTGTTGCCTCTACTACGAATGTTATTATCCTTGGAGAATATGCAACTTTGATTCTTCAAGCTATTCAAAGTGAATAATTGCTCAATACTTGGTCACTGCCATGTCTCTGTATATGTTAGTCATTTGGGTCATCTACTTTGGTCTTTGTCTCTGATTTAGGTGTTGTTATCAATCATAATGTCGGGTCCTAAGGTAGTTTGGACAAGCAATTCACCCGCCTTTTGTCATATGTGGTTGATGATAATTGATGTAATTTTCAGCATTTTAATAAAGGGCGCTATCCCCATACTTGATAGCACTTACCATAAAAAATAAAAAATAAAAATAAATAAATAAATCATTGAGTACACATTAGTTGGTTATTCATTATAATATTCAATTAATATAAATTGCTTTAAAAATAGATTATTAACTACCGATAAAAAAATAGATTATTAACTATTTTTTCAAACTCCAAATTTATACTATCTAATCAAATTGGGACATGCATAAAGGTATTATATTTAATTTTAGATATTCTAAAAAAACATAGATTTAATTCTATTTTATATTTTATATTTGATGGCTACCTTTAATAACTTTTTTTTTGGTCGATAATATATAATTTTATTTGATATACATATCAAAGGAAAAAGTATGCTTTTATCACCAAAAAAACCCTGACCACCCCAGAAACCCACCCAATATTTCCTTCATAGATTTGTAATTTAGCAAAATTAACAAACAAACATGGCATTTTTCAACCCAAATACATCCAAACAAAATTTTGTATATGTTGGCATCACAAAAAAAACCTGAGCCAACCATCAATGGCTCACCCATAATGACAAGAAGAGAAATAGAAAAAACCTTGCAAAATCTGACACTGCTACCCACCCACCCACATCACATCAAGCCACATCCACCCATCTCAGGCGAGCCAGTTCAAGACACCTCTATTCCATCCAGCACCTTCCTCTTTCTCTTCTTCACCCGCTTTTCCCCTTGCTCTGCTTTCTAATTATCCCCCACCACCATCCTCTCCGCTTCTTTTCCCATAGGAAAATCTTCGAGGGGTCCCACCCTATTGTTGCTTATCCCCTTCTCCTCTCTATTCACACCGAACTACCACCTCATAAAAGGAACCAAATAACAAACCTCAAATTCAAAATCATTTTCCAAACCTTCACCAACCTTCAAAACTAGCATTAGGTAACACCCACTCCAAAATTGAATTCGACCCACACAACCAATTGGCCTGCACACATTCTTTCAAAACCCAATCAACTACATCTTCCTTCTCTCCCAATTCTAGACCCCAGGCCATTACCATTGTAACAATACCCATATTTGTCCTATATTTGTGCATTGTGTGTAGAAATTAGTCACCCAAAAGCGTTTCCATAATTTGCAGAAAAACCCCATCCCCATATTTGAAGATGCACTTCAACCTTTTAGCAGAGATATCCCCTGCAAAGGCTAGCTATTGCCTAGAGGTATACAATGTGAACATGGCCTCCATCTATACAGAAACCTATTCACCAAACTTTGTGATGCAATTTCAAATTCAACCATCACTTTTCAATACCGAATTTCGAAACCTTGTCCCATCACACTCAACCATTCTAAAAAATCATTGCCAACTCAAACAGCGGCGTACTCCCTAGTGTCCACATCATCAATGAAAATATTCCTGAAATCTTTGATGTATCCCACATTATCACCATGAAAAAACAATGCCCACTTTGAAAGGGCATCAGCTACCTTGGCTCCTTCGCATCGTACATGGGTGACATGATAATCATTATTAAAAAAAATTAAAATATTTGTGATGGCATAAATAAATTTATTGAGATATTTTTCCTTAGCTTTCCCCATCTGCAATTAAAGAATCTCCCTCTACATGTAGTTTTTGAATTCCCATTTTCTTCCCCCACTGCACAGCAAGAAAGGCCTCTTGTGCCTCTGCAAAATTATTCATTCCTATCGGCAATTTCTTTGCTCTCATAGCAATAATATTACCCTTCTAGTTTTTAATAACAAATCATACACCCGATACTCTCGGGTTGCCCTTAGAGGCCCCATCAAAATTCACCTTATACCAGCCATGTTGGGGACCGGTCTAGCACACATTTATCACATGATTCCCTACCGGATTGACCTGGGGAGGCCCATTAACAAACTGACCTTTAATAACTTTCTATAAAAGAAATTATTTTTCTTAAAAAGAAAATAAATTTTCATTGAATTTACACATTAGTTAGTTATTCATTATACTATTCAATTAATAGTAATTGCTTTAAAAATAGATTGTTAATTGATTTTGTTCAATCTTAAAATTATACTTTCTAATTAAATTGGGGCATGCATGGAGATATTATCTTTAATTTTAGATATGTTGCAAAACATAATTTTAATTCAATTTTAAATTTCATGTTTGATAGTTTTCTTTAATTAGGGTTAAACTTAAAATCAATGTTATATAGGGGAAGAAGTTAGAAGATTGTTGGGTAGAATCAATCGGGCGATTGAAGAAGTTGTTGGTGTCGCAGCTTCAGAGTCCCTTTCATTGACTACCCCCTTCACTATACATGATATAAAAATACAGAGGTCGTCTCCTGGAATTAAAATAAGGCATGGTTCTTGGTCAAATAATAATATAAGTAAAAATTTGGAGTTGTGTGTTTGTTGGAGCCCTCCAGTGAGGGGTTGGTTCAAGCCAAATTTTGATGGGGCTGCACAAGTCAGTAGAAATTTGGCAGGGGCAAGGTTTTCTATTAGGGATGAGAAAGGTGATTTAATTAAGTGTGGAGCTAAAAGATTAAGGAGGAGCACTAATAATGAGGTTGAAGCTCATGATGCACTATTAGCTGTTAGATTGGCTAGAACTTTAGGGATTAGGAATCTACATTTGGAGGGGGATTCTCTAATAATAATTCAGGCCATTATGAAAGGAGAAATCAGAGCCTGGCACTTACAGGGCTTTATCTCTTTGACCATTGAAGATTTGAAATCTTTTGAAAATTTTAAGGTAAGCCACATTCAAAGAGAAGGTAATCACACTGCAGATAGATTATCAAAATGGGCTCTATCCTTTGAGCAGGAAGGTGACTCGAGGCTGGAAGATTTCCAAGGTGATCTTAATTTAGATGTCATGTAAGTGTCATGATTTTTGACAGTATGCTTGTTTCATGGTTTTCTCATGATGATGCCCTCCCGCAATAGTCAATCATGCTTTTATTATGAAAACATGGTAGCTGAAAGGTATTTTTTAATGATTTGGAAAGGAAAATTTATTGAGATTGAGCGTTTGAGCTTGGAGTGGTGTCATTTTAGTTTATCCCACTCTTTCAATAATGGTAGATGTATGGGGTTTCTCGGGTCACTTCATGCTAATTCCTTATTCCAGTAAGGAAATTAATTTAGAGCATTTGAAGGTTGTTGGAAATGCCTATTTTAAGTTTTCAAGAATGATTTTACCTAAGTTGGCATATTTTTGAGGCATGGCGGATAGATTCGTAATCTCTCTTTAGATTGTTATTTAAGTCCATGCCATCCTCTCGTTTTCATATGAATCTGATTTGTCAAATAAGTTTAGTTGATATCTTTGGTTTGGGCAAAGGTGATCTTTCTAAGTTGTGTGTGTTTGAACCCATGGAAGCGAATTTCACAATGAGCACGAAGAAACAACAGAAGGGGTTCGAGTGGTCAATTAGAAAAGAAAGAATGCAGGGTCTTCTACGCTTTAAGGAGGAGGAGGCGGTTAATGTTGCTTTAGGGGTTTGGGGTCCCTTGTTAATGGAGAATAGAATGCGGTGGAGAGTCAATCTGGATGTAATATCCATGATTATTGCATGGGGTTTGGAATTAGAGGAAGACAACAAGACTGTTAAGTGGGCTTCCACATCAATTTTTGAAGAAGAGATGTTGGATGGGTTGGGCTCCATCTTGGAGTGGGTTGTTCCGAGAATACGTATGGATTACTCATAAGGGTTTAAGGATGTTCGGGATGCTAATGAGTTTGGTATTGTCTCCTTTGTCAGGTGGGTAGGAAAGGTAGACAAAGATGCTTATGAGCTGGAAAGATTGCAGGCCTGGGAGAGACTCAAGGAAGTGATTTGGCGTCATGAGAGGGAGGATAATGCTTTGACTCGAGCTTGGCCAAGGGAGATTCACATAAGAGGTTGATCTAAGAACAGGGGCATGTGGTGGATTGGTGTTAGAAATGTCAGAGGAGCTCACGATGAGAAGGAAGCCAAGAAGTGCTCCCATGCAGGATAATTGGTTAGGTCGAGTAACGGTTTTATTTTTTGTCCTTTGTAATAGAAATTGTTTTTATTATGTTGTTATGTAAGGAGTTGGCATGGCTCTATTTCTTTTTGGGATGGTCTAAGTTTAATGTTTGTGATGGTTGTTATGCAGATAGGTTGCATTTTTGTAGTTTATCCCTTTCTCATGGTGGTTATCTCCTAGTTGTTTATCAGTATAATAGGTTTGTTAAGGTTTTTGAGGTTTCTTTTGAAGGTGGTTCCGTGTTTAGCTTTTAATATTGGTGATAAGGAGATTGCTAGGTAAGTGCTCAAAAAGGCCAATTTGAGTCAAAAGGCCATAGAAGGAAACAAGAGGTATTGCTTGTATCTGCTCCTGATGTTTGCAATAACAAGTTTAGTTACACTTGATAGGTATCTCAACAAGTCCTCACTAACAACCTCCCTTTTTGGTGATGGCTCATACACATGCTCAAATCTACTCAAATTGCTCACTCCACCCACCTACACATTCTCAATCTATGTTCTTTGGGAATTCAACCCTTTGTTTTAGAGTGCATTAGGAGTCTTCTACATGGACATGTAGGGGCAGCAAGGTTTTATTCAAGTTTTGATGCTCACAATTTAGTTTAAGGCCCATAGCCTTGGCTTTCTCAACTCACCAACCAAGGGTCAAAACCTCAAAAGGGGCCATACACTATCCAAGGACCTATATGCCATCAGTTTCACTATTCTAGGTTGTTCTCACAAAGTTCCAACGGTCCCCAAGTCCTCCTTGCAATCGAGTTCATGAAATTTGTGTGTTATGCAGTCAAAGGGCTACTAGCCCGTGGAGGGGTAATCGCCACTTTTTTGCTTGTCCTACTCAACGATGGTTAAAACCTTCCACAAAATTAGTTTGGATAGTGGTTTGGAGGTATTTTCTAACATATTTTCATGGTTTAGGCCTCTTTTAGTGCAAAATGAGGACTGTCCACTATTTGTGACATAATTGTAGGGTTTTGGAGGGTTTTGAAGTGTAACCATTGGGTTTGCATTCTTGTGCACCTCTTCAAGTGCCTAGGTCTTCATAAGACCTCTAACATGTCTTCAACATGTCTTCAACAGATGTCCCCTTCCTCTTCCATAAAAGCATTGTGCCAAACACTTGGCAAGCAATTGAAAAAAATAGTAAAATTGCCATTGTCACTGTCAAACGCTGCCTTTTTATCAGTCAGCAGTGATTACACCTTTGGACCTGCATGATGAAGAGTTTGAATTGGAAAATACACCTCAATGAGGTATACAAGATACTAAATAAGTTTCCTATTACATAGCCTTCTCAGTTACACGCCTTGGATGATGCTTTGAAACATTCCATGAGCAAATTGACAACACAATTCATAAAAACAGTGAACTCACTATTTTGTTTACAAAATGAGAATGTTTGATAAGAACAAGCTATTCCAATAAACTAATATGATTCTCAACACACTTGGCCACATGTCTAGACCTCTGCATCATGCATTTGTTCACTCCAAATTCCTTTTGGGTGCAAATCTTGAGTTTTGATCATGTTACCAGCGAAGTAATCAACACTTGCCTAGTATTCTCTCAAGTCCTTATTCCAACCACACTCTTGGCACAAAATAGAGCATATTTATAGTATATACATGAATTCCAACTTGACTAAATCCAGACCTGGATCAATCAAGTGGTGGCATTTTGGAACTTCAAACCCTTGACAGGGCAGCGAGCACACAG
The DNA here is from genome assembly GCF_030272615.1 of Cryptomeria japonica. Classification (NCBI taxonomy): domain Eukaryota; kingdom Viridiplantae; phylum Streptophyta; class Pinopsida; order Cupressales; family Cupressaceae; genus Cryptomeria; species Cryptomeria japonica. The sequence goes on along the minus strand of NC_081406.1, from coordinate 368,125,145 downwards.
ATTGAAAATAATTTTGTACAATCAAATTTCCAAAAGAAAACCAATACAACAATTAACTAGAGAGAATTATACAACTGTTATGCACACTTTCCAAAGGTACAGTACGGACTAAGGAGCTACAATACAGACTATTTCACAAATGAATGAAAAACCAATCATAAAGCCAAAATTTCATGATTTTATTAAAAAGCTCTTGCTCATAAAAAAACCAACCCTTCCCAAGGCAAAGGGAGGCCTTTTATAGTTTCTCCAGTTTTTTATCAAGCCTTAGTATGGACATGAGGCTTCCATGACTTCATTTTGCAAGAAAACCCCAAAAATGACAACTTTGACAACTTTTCAAACCAAATGACAACATTTCTTGCTCAATGAAGCATTTTTGACAATCTAACCTTGTCAACTTGTCTAAAAAACTTTTATATGCCTAAAAACACTTATCAAACATGTTTCAATGATTTGGAAAGCATTAGAAGACCTTTTTGGCAATTTTGCACATTTTTGCCAAAAAATGTCAACTCAAAGCCTGAAAGGCAAAACTTGATCTCTTGAGCCCAAAATGAGATCAAAACCACACAACAAGACACATAAAAACCTAAAACAACATTATCAACTTGAAACAAGACATTACAAACATGGAATCATAAAATACTCAAAAAGGAGAGTTTGACTCAACTAGGTGCTCCTGCACCATACTCCCCCAAAAACAAAGAAGTCATCTGACTCCTTGAGGCAGCAAAGAAGAAAGGATGCCAAACTTCTGAAAGTTAGTTTCAGGTATCCATGTGGCCTCTGAGATAGGCTTATCCTTCCATTTAATTAGATGCTCCATGTAGGTGTCATTCCTTATCTTTTTGAGAATCCTAGAGTCTAGAACCAGTTCTGCTTGGGGAAAAGAAAGAGAAGGGGGAGATAGATTAGAAAGGTATTGTGCAACATCTGAAACTCTTTGAATCTCCTCATATGGCTGCCCTTTGAAATCAATCAAATCTGCAACATTAAAAATGGGAGACAAAGAAACATCAATAGGCAAATCAACTTTGTAAGCATTAGACCCATACTTAGCCAAGATCTTGCAAGGGCCTATTCTCCTCATCTGAAGTTTGCTTGGAACTCCCTTTTGTAGCCTTTCTTTTTTCAAATGAACCATCACATAATCACCTATGGAAAACTGAACATCTCTCTTTGTAGCATCCACTCTTGTCTTGACTTTTTGGGAGGTTTCTTGGAGAGCTTTTCTCACTTGCTCATGAACCTCCTTCATGGATTGTGCCATGTCATCTATTGTTCCACTCTTATGCTACAAATTAGTGATATCCCTCAACTCCATTATACCCCTTGGATGCATACTATAAACAACTTCAAAAGGGCTTTTACCTGTAGACCGGTTGACACTATCATTGTAGGCATATTCTGCTTGATGAATGAGCTGATCCCAACTCTGCCCATATTCCTTTGTCAAACACCTAAGCATGTTGCCAAGAGACCTGTTCACAACTTCAGTTTGCCGATCAGTTTGTGGATGATAAGCTGAACCAAAAGAGAGATTAGTACCCAATCTCTTCCATAATTTTTTCCAGAAATGACCAAGAAACTTAACATCCCTATCTGAAACAATGCTAGTAGGCAAACCATGTATTCTAACAACTTCTTTGAAAAATAAATAAGCAATATGACTTGCATTATGTGTTGTCTTGCAAGGAATAAAATGAGCCATTTTGCTAAATTTGTCAACTACTACAAGGATGCTATCAATTCCTGCTTGAGTTCTAGGTAATCCTACCACAAAATCCATACTAATGCAATCCCAAGGCCTATGTAGAATGGGAAGAGGCTGATATAAACCAGCATTAGAGGAATTACCTTTTGCATTCTGACATACCAAGCACTGCTCAACATACCTCCTGATGTCTCTCTGCATCTTAGGCCAATAATAGAACCTTTGAACCAACTCTAAGGTCTTGTTGAGACCGAAATGTCCACTTAAGCACCCATTGTGCTTCTCTTGAATGAGGTTCTCTCTCATACAACCTTTTGGAACACACAATTGTCCACCCCTGAATAACAAACCATCCTGTAAAGTGAAATCAGCATATGCACCATGGAAATTATTCTCAAAATCTTGACAAACTTTATAAGCTTCAGTAAAATCATCATCAGTAGGGTACATGTGTTTGAAACTATCAATACCAATTCTCATAACTTGAATCTCATGAATACTTAACAACCTTCTACTCAAAGCATCTGCTACTTTATTCAATTGACCCTTCTTATGCTTAAGAGTAAAAGTGTAAGCTTGCAAGTATTCTACCCATTTAACATGCCTATGATTTAGTTTATCCTATGAGTTCAAGAAACTTAGTGCCTAATTATCTGTGTGTGCAACAAACTCTTTAGGAAGAAGATAGTGTCTCCATTTCCTAAGTTCTTGTACTAATGCATAAAGTTATAAATCATAGGAAGAGTACTTTTGCTTGGCATCATTCAAATTCTCACTAAATAATTCAACTGGTCTATTTTCTTGACTTAAAATAGCTCCTACAGCAATATTACTAGTATCACATTCAATAGTAAAAAGCTTATCAAAACTAGGTAAAATGAGCACTGGTTGAGTAGATACTTTAATTTTCAATAATTCAAACCCCTTATTGGCTGCACTTGTCCACTGAAATTTTACCTTTGCACCCCCTTTGATGGTGTCTAACATTGGAGCACAAATCTCACTGAATCCCCTGATGAATTTTCTGTAAAACTGTGCCAAACCATGGAAGCTTCTGACATCACTGGCTATCCTAGGAGTTGGCCAACTGGTTATTGCTGCAACTTTAGATTGATCCATTTTCAGATTGCCTCCTGATACAAAAAAACCAAGATAGACCAATTCTTGCTTCAAGAAATCACATTTTTCTAGATTAATGGTTAGTTGTTCATCAGATAACTGTCTCAAAACAATAGCTAAATGCTTCAAATGTTCTTCCTTAGTCTAACTGAAAATAAGAATATCATCTAAATACACAACAACAAACTTGCCAATGAAATCATGTAAAACTTCATTCATAAGTCTTATGAATGTGCTAGGAGCATTAGAGAGTCCAAAAGGCATGACACGCCACTCATAGAGACCCTCATTTGTTTTGAAAGTTGTCTTCTATTCATCCCCCTCTTTGATTCTTATCTGATGGTAACCACTCTTCAAGTCAATCTTACTGAAATACTGTGCACCCCTCAAACAATCCATCAAATCCTCTATCCTGGGTATGGGAAATCTGTATCTGATGGTGATCTTGTTTATGGCTCTAGAATCTATACAAAGTCTCCATGTTCCACCCTTCTTAGGTGCCAACATTGTAGGTATTGCACAAGGACTAATGCTTTTCCTAATTAGCCCTTGGTCTAAGAGTTCTTGTATTTGTCTTGCTACCTCTTCATTTTGTTCAGGGGTCATCTTATAGGCTGCCTTATTTGGTAAAAAGGCTCCAGGTATGAAATCAATTTGATGGCTAATGGCTTTGGGAGGTGGTAATGATGCAGGTGTACCATCACTGATTATTGCTTTGAAGTTATCAAGGATTTGTTGCACCTCATATGGTATCTCAACATTCTTTTCTACCTTTTCTTCCTTGGGTTTCACTATGAGTGTAAATCCCACTCCTTCACCTTCTTCTAGTGTTTTTATGAACTCTTTCTCATTCACTAACAAGATGTTAGGTAATTTGTTGCTGCTCTCTCCTTCTTCAATGAGAGATTGAATCTGATAGGTTACTCCATCTTTCTGAAATGAGTAGGAGTTTCTTTCCCCATCATGTTGTGCTTTTCGGTCAAATTGCCATGGTCTACCCAACAGTAGGTGCCAAGCATCCATAGGAAGGATGTCACATAGGATCCTATCTACATATCCACCTATGTGGAAATCTACCCAGGCTTGCTCATTTGCTAACACATGTTGTCCCTTATTTAACCATGTGACTTTGTATGGCTCCTTGTGTTGTATCCTAGGTAGTTTCAGTTTGCTTACTGCTTCCTCTGATATGATGTTATCTGTGGATCCTGAATCTATGATCACCTTGCACACCTTTCCCATGATTTTACACTTAATCCTGAACAATGCTCTTCTTTGTGAGACCTTTGTATTGTGTGGCTTCTTCATTAACACTCTCTTGATCATTAAACTCTCACCATCTTCTGAAGCTAGGTGGTTCAATGCTAAAGTTCTGGTATTACCTCCATCTTCCTGAACATAGTTTACCCTCTTCTCACCACCATAGGATGAACTAGGCTTCTCTGGGCATCTATAGGCAGGGTGGCCCAACTTTTGGCAGTTATAGCACTTCATGGTTGAGAAGTAGGACCCTCTCCCTGGTCCATTAGATCTACCCCTACTCCGGTTGCTTGATCCCCTACCCCTATAGTTGGGTTTGCTCTGAGAATCCCCACTTTTCTCTAGAAGTTTAGACTCTCCCTGGGATCGTTGATCTATGCTCCTTCCCCCAAAACTGCCTCTATGGCCTCTTCCATCTCTTCCCCTACCTCTGCCTCTATTGTTTTGTTCTTGCTTTCTCCTACCTTTCTCTTCCACCTTAAGTGCTAGTTGATAACACTTGTGTATTGTTTGTAGGCATAACAAGATCATCTCTTCCTGGATGTTCCATCCTAACCCATTCAAGTACCTTGCCACTTTTTTACTCTCATCCTCTACTACTCTGGATCTCATGCACAGTTTTTGAAACTCCTCAGTGTAGCTACTGACATCTAGGTTTTTTGTCTCAAATTTTGTCTTTTCGTGTGAAATTGTATTTCATAGGCTTCTGGAAGGTAGGTTTCTTTTATTTTGGCTACCATTGCTTTCCAGGTGGCTATTGGTTGCTTACCTCCTTTCACCCTTTCCTCTTGGATGAACTTCCACCAAGTTAAGGTTGCCCCTCTCAGCCTTGATTTTGCTACCTTAACCTTTTGTGCTTCAGTAACTTCATCACATTCAAAATGGTTTTCTAAACCTTCAATCCACTCTATAAGAGCATCTGGATCCATCTTCCCACTGAAAAGAGCCACTCCCTCTAACGTTTTACCACTCATAGCTCTCAAGACTTTCAAGAATGGTTCTTGGTCAATGACAGGGTCAGGCATGGGGATCTCATCCTCTATTGCCATCATTTTACCCTGATCTCCAACCTTATCATGGACTTCTTAAGTTTTGACTTCTACTTCAGCTAGTTTCATTGCTAGTTGATCTAATCTTTCTCTGAATGCCCTATTTCCCTCTTCTTGGTCCTCAACCTTCCTTGCTAACTCTGCATTAGTCACCATGTTTTCCCTAATGTTCCTTTCCTCCTGAATCTTTTGTTGGCTTTGATACCACTATGATAGGGAGATTGCTAGGTAAGTGCTCAAAAAGGCCAATTTGAGTCAAAAGGCCATAGAAGGAAACAAGAGGTATTATTTGTATCTACTCCTAATGTTTGCAATAACAAGTTTAGTTACACTTGATAGGTCTCTCAACAAGTCCTCACTAACAACCTCCCTTTTTGATGATGGCTCACACCCATGCTCAAATCTACTCAAATCACTCCACCCATCTACACATTCTCAATCTCTGTTCTTTGGGCATTCAACCCTCTATTTCAGAGTGCATTAGGAGTCTTCTACATGGACATGTAGGGGCAGCAAGGTTTTATTCAAGTTTTGATGCTCACAATTTAGTTTAAGGCCCATAGCCTTGGCTTTCTCAACTCACCAACCAAGGGTAAAAACCTCAAAAGGGGCCACACAATGTCCAAGGACCTATATGCCATCAATTTCACTATTCTAGGTTGTTCTCACAAAGTTCCAAGGGTCCCCAAGTCCTCCTTGCAATCAGGTTCATGAAATTTGTGTGTTATGTAGTTAAAGGGCTACTAGCCCATGGAGGGGTAATCGCCACTTTTTTGCTTTTCCTTCTCAACAATGGTTAAAACCTTCCACAAACTTGGTTTGGATAGTGGTTTGGAGGTATTTTCTAACATATTTTCATGGTTTAGGCCTCTGTTAGTGCAAAATGAGGACTGTCCACTATTTGTGGCATAATTGTAGGGTTTTGGAGGGTTTTGAAGTGTAACCACTAGGTTTGCATTCTTGTGCACCTCTTCAAGTGCCTAGGTCTTCATAAGACCTCTGACATGTCTTCAAAAAATGTCCCTTGCCTCTTCCATACAAGCATTGTGCCAAACACTTGGCAATCAATTGAAAAAAATAGTAAAATTGCCACTGTCACTGTCAAACGCTGCCCTTTTACCAGTCAGCAGTGACTACACCTTTGGACCTGCATGATGAAGAGTTTGAATTGGAAAATACACCTCAATGAGGTCTTCAAGATACTAAAGAATTTTTCTATTACACAGCCTTCTCAGTTACAAGGCTTGGATGATGCTTTGAAGCATTCCATGAGCAAATTGACAACACAATTCATAAAAACAGTGAACTCACTGTTTTGTTTACAAAATGAGAATGTTTGATAAGAACAAGCTATTCCAATAAACTAAGATGATGCTCAACACACTTGGCCACATGTCTAGACCTCTTCATCATGCATTTGTTCACTCCAAATTCCTTTTGGGTGCAAATCTTGAGTTTTGATCATGTTACCAGCCAAGTAATCAACACTTGCCTAGTATTCTCTCAAGTCCTTCCAACCACACTCTTGGCACAAAATAGAGAATATGTATAGTATATACATGAATTCCAACTTGACTAGATCCATTATGTGGGATCCCAGACCTGGATCAGTCAAGTGGTGGCATTTTGGAACTTCAAACCCTTGACAATGCAGTGAACACACAGATTGAAAATAATTTTGTACAATCAAATTTCCAAAAGAAAACCAATACAACAATTAACTAGAGAGAATTATACAACTGTTATGCACACTTTCCAAAGGTACAGTACGGACTAAGGAGCTACAATACAGACTATTTCACAAATGAATGAAAAACCAATCATAAAGCCAAAATTTCATGATTTTATTAAAAAGCTCTTGCTCATACAAAAACCAACCCTTCCCAAGGAAAAGGGAGGCCTTTTATAGTTTCTCCAGTTGGTTATCAAGCCTTAGTATGGACATGAGGCTTCCATGACTTCATTTTGCAAGAAAAACCCAAAAATGACAACTTTGACAACTTTTCAAATCAAATGACAACATTTATTGCTCAATGAGGCATTTTTGACAATCTAACCTTGTCAACTTGTCTAAACAACTTTGATATGCCTAAAAACATTTATCAAACATGTTTCAATGCTTTGGAAAGCATTCGAAGACCTTTTTGGTAATTTTGCACATTTTTGCCAAAAATTGTCAACTCAAAGCCTGAAAGGCAAAACTTGATCTCTTGAGCCCAAAATGAGATCAAAACCACACAACAAGACACATAACAACCTAAAACAACATTATCAACTTGAAACAAGACATTACAAACATGGAATCATAAAATACTCAAAAAGGAGAGTTTGACTCAACTAGGTGCTCCTGCACCAATTGTGTTGTTTTGGAGGCTTTGAAGCCCATATTCTACTATATGTAAACTCTTACCTTATTTTGATGCAATAAAATACAATACAATTACCGACCAAAAATAAATAAATAAAATCAAAGCTATATTTTAATTAAGGTTGCCTTGTTAGTATTAGAGTAAATAATATAAGGGATATTTAAGCTGGTGAATTATAATATTTAGAGTTAAAATTAGAATTAGGGTTAGTGTTAAGGTTATAATTAAAATTAGAGTTATGATCCTAATTTTAATATTATGTATCCGCAATCTTAACACTAACTTCAACCCTCATTATTTTAAATCCTTTCATGTATTAAGTTAGGATTAGAGTTTAAGTTATATTAGGATTAGGGTTCAAGTTAGAAATGGGGTTTAGTTAGGGGTTTTGATTAAGGTTAGGGTTGTTGTTGAGTTAGTGTTAGGGTTATAAGATAAATCTTAAGGTCAAGGTCAATGTTATGGTTAGGGTTAGGGTTTAATTAGGGTTAGAGTCACAGTTTGATTAGGGTTAGGGTTAATATTCTAGGATAAAGCTAGGATCAAGGTAAAGTTTATGGTTGGGGTTACTTTCATGGTTCATTTAGAGTTAAGGTTAATTTTAGGGTTCAATTAGGGTTAGGGTTAGCATTAAATTTGTTAAATATGTTACCCATGAAATTTAATTAATGTCTTATATTATTAACTTAGGGTTAGGGTTAGTGTTAAAGTTATAGAATAAAGTTTGGGATCAATATTACAATTAGCATTAAGGTTACACTACGGTTTAGGTTTAAGTGTAGTCAAGATTAAAATTAGAATAAGGGTTGCCATTACAATTAGGGTTAGTGTTAGGGTTAAGGTTAGGTTAGGGCTAAGGTTAAATAGGATTGGGTATCAATTAGGATTAAAGAAGAACTATTTGAGTTAGAATTAGGACTAGGGTTAAATTGTGATTAGGGCTAGGGTTATAATACAAATAAAGTTTCAATAACATTAGGGTTAATATTAGAATAGGGTTAAGGTTAAGGTTAGGATTCAATTAGGATTAGGGTTCAATTAGGGGAAATATTCAATTATGATTGGGGTTGAATTAGGGTTATGTTTAGGGATTAATTAGATTTATAGATAAAATTAGGTTTAGGGTTAATTTGATATTAGGATTAATGCTAGGCTAGGGCTTAAACAAGGTTAGCATTAGGGTTCAAATAGGGTTAGATTCAATATTAAATTAGAATTAAATTTTGGGTTAGAATTAGAGATAGGATTAGGATTAGAGCTAAATTAGGGTGAGGTTTCAATGAGGTTTAGGGCTAAGATTGAGGTTAGTGTTCAACTTGAATTGTGGCTTAATAAGTGTTAAAGTTAGGTTTCAATTAAATTATGATTAACATTCAATTAAGGTTATTGATAGGAAAAATAATGGTTACAATTTAATTATTGTTAGAGTTAGGGCTATGATTCAAATTAGGATTTAGTTAGGGTTAGGGTAAAATTATGGTTAATATTCAAACATAGTTAATGTTATAATTCAATTAGGGTTAAGGTTAGAATTTGAATTGGAGAGAAGAGTTTCAATTAGGGTATTAAGAGAAATATTCATGTTAGGGTTTAATTGTGATTATGGCTTGAATATTATTAGGGGTAATATTAGATTAATCAGGTTGGGGTTATAGTTAATGTTAGATTGGTTCAATAAGTGTTGGGGCTAGGGTTCAATTAGGGTTAGGGTAAAATTATGGTTAAGGTTAATGATTAATTATGGTAATAATTAATGTTGGATTAGGGTTTAAACAAAGTTAGCATTAGGGGTCAATCAGGGTTAGATTTAATGTTATATTAGGGTTAAGGGTAGGTTTAGAATTAGAATTAAAGATAGGATTAGGGTTAGGATGAATTATAATTAGGATCAATGTTATGTTAGGGTTTAAATAGGCTTAGTGTCTAGATTCAATCAGGGTTAGATTTAATACTAGATAAGAGTTAAGGTTAGGGATAGAATTAGAATTACATATATGATTAGGGTTAGGTTTCAATAAGGATTAACTTAATAATATTCATTTTTTTTTAGAAAATAAATATCACATATATTTGTTAGAGTAATCGGGTCTTTACTTGATTAATTAAATGATATTTGTTTATTTAATTAAGTTCCCCTTTATCTCTTTTACACTTAAGCTAACATTAGGTGCATAATAATTAATTCTTTTATAAATTATTATGTGCAAGCCTAGGGTTTTCCCTTTTGGGGTTTTTTGACCTATTAGAGGTTGAATTCTTTTCTTTTGTATTATTATTTTATTACACTTTTTGTGAAATATTCTTGAGCATTTCCTGTGTTTATGTTTTTGCTTTGTTGCTTCCTTTCTTCTCCTTGTAATAGGTTTATTCAACTTGCAGAGATCATTTGGGCTCCTGTGGTGTTGTATTTATCAACTCTCACATGGTATCAGAGCTTCAAATCTGTAGCTACCTATTCTTGTTTTGAGTTTTATTTGCATTGGAAGCAGATCTGGGGTTTCAGAATTTTTTTTGTGCACCTAGGGATAGGCCCTTTTTTCTGAGCACTTTGGGCCTAAACGGACCTCACCATCGTGCTCAAAAGGCCTAAAAACCCCAATGTTCACATAAAGCTTGATCACTTTCGACACCTGAGCCTCTGGGGGGTATTTTTTGTTTTGTACCAAGTCGTACGACCCTGGCACATAGTTTGAGATTTTTTTTTCAAAAAATCAATTTTTTGCCTTTTTACGGCATGCAGGCCGAAATTTGTTTTTTTTTCTTAAAAAACATCATTCAAACAATTTTGAAAAAGTTTTAAAAAAAAAAAATAAATAAATAAATTTGGGGTTACAACCCACGATACGCAAGGTACCCTGGCCCTGCAGCAGGCCTGTAACGCGCGCCACCGGCCCTAACAACTCGGGCCCTGTCGGCCTCCACCTGCCCGCTAGAACACCCCGCTCGCTCCACCACTTGAGCACCACCCCCGGGCCACCTTTGCCCAGCCCTACCACCAAACAGCCTCTGTGTGCCCTCTCTCTTGCCTTTGTAGGGGGGGTTCATTTTTTCTTCCTATCTTGAGCATACGGAGTCATTTTTTAAAAAATGAATAGGCATCAGAAAGCTAGTTCTGAGCTGGACCTCATGGTATTGGAATTTGTTTTCAATTTTGTTGTTTCACTATAACTTTTTCTAGTCAAAGTGGGGTCACTTTTCTGCACTTTTGAGGCCGTAGAATGTGCAAACGGACTCCGTTTTTCGAAAATGAATAGGCACTAGAAATCTCTCAGCATGCTATATTCAGATATATGATCTTGTTTCTCATATATTTCATCAGGTACATGAGATTTCAATTTGAAGTTTTTTTTTCTTATGCACTGCTTCATTCTCACCAATATGTACTAGGGTTTGGGTTTATCTCTTGTGGGGTTGTTTTTTTCTCGCTTTCTGTCATTTATATCAGAAATATAGAACACCAAAAATTTCAAAACAAAAAACCCTCCTGCATCTTTTGTCTATTCTGAAAGATCACATAATAATAAAAAACACAAGCAAGTACAGGTGCAGAGTTTCATGGCAGACTCTTCAATTGAGTTGTTGACATCACACAACTATCATACCTAGAAGCATCGCATCACGAGGCTTCTTAGGGCATGAGGGTTGTGGTCTTGTTTGGATGAGGTTCAGCCTCTGTTGTAGCATCCTTTTGAGATTCTTCAGCACAAAAACAAGATGGATGAGGCCATGGGTTTTCTCTCATTACATGTTTCTGACAGTCTTTTCTTTCACCTTGATGCTTTGCTCACTCCTTGAGATATGTGGTTTAAGTTTGAGACTCTCTTCGAGAGAGTTAATGAGATCTAGGCATTACAGATTGAGGCAGAGTTGAATTCCTTGTTACCTGATTCCTTTCCCACCATTGAGGATTTTTTGAACAAATTCAAGACCACCAGATCTGTTCTCTAGGGGTGTGGAAAGACCAAGACAGACCCAGAGTGCATTCACTTGATCCTTTTGAAGCTTCGGGGTCCTTTTCAGTTTTTTGCCTTTGCTTTCTACTCCACCATGGATGGCTTGGGTGCTTGTTTTACCATGCCTAACTTTGATGTGTTTTGTCAGCATTTGTCTCGTGAGAAGTCTCACCTTTCTCAGTTGGACATGCTCTTAGGGTCCAAGAACAAATAAATTGTTGCTCAATCTTCTAAGTAGAAGCAAAAGCAAAAACTGAAGCCAAAGAAGAATTATGCAGGCAGTGAGCATTCCTCCAAGCCACCTCCTAAGTCTGATTCTAAACCACCATTTAATCTAAAACAAGGGAAATCTTCACAGTCTCGTGAGTCTTCCTCCAAGACTAAGAAGAAATCAGGAGATACTTGCAGTTTGTGTGGCAAGGAAGGACATCCAATTTCTAGGTGTTGGAAACGATTAGAGGCTTTAGAGGAAGCCATGCAACAGCATTACATCTCCTCACCTCAGGCGTCTTCTCCTTCCACAGGGAAAGGTCATGCTCTCACTGCTCGAGCTTTGACCTATGGGTCCACTTGGATTTTAGATTATGGTGCTTCTCACCATATGACTCACACTCAGCAGTTCGTTACTTCTCTTGCCTCTTGTGGTACTTCACAGATTGCAGTGGGTGACTCTGTTCATCTTTCAATCTTGGGTTCAGGTTATGTCTCTTTGGATGGGGGTACTCTGTAGGATGTTCTTATTGTACCTAACATCTCGATGAACCTCCTATCCATTTATTGGATTTTCCATTCTAGCTCTGGTAAGACAGTTGATTTCTCACCACATAATGTGGTTATTCGGGACCTCCATGACTCTGATTTGGTTGTGGATACTGGGAGTGTTGAAAGTGCATCTCATCTTTACAGATTTGATGGATTTGAGCCCTCTGCAGGTACAGGTTCATCTCTTATAGAACATACAGATTTAGTGAGTAAGCTTTGGCATGAGCACTTGGGTCATGTCAATTACAGATATCTTCAGCAGATGAGTACACAGGCACTTGTTCTTGGGCTCCCATAGATTTCCTACACTGATGGTGTTTTTCATGGTTGTGTGCTTGGAAAGCATCATAGGGATCTCTTTCCAAAGGGAAGAGCCCCTCGTGCTTTGGCACCTTTGGAGTTGATTCACAGTGACCTCATGTCATTCCCTACTCCTTCTTTTTTAGGGGCCAAGTATGTACTCACATTTATTGATGACTTCTCCAGACGCACATGGGTGTACTTTCTTAAGTACAAGTCTAATGTCTTTGATTCATTTCAAATATTCAAGACATTTGTAGAGAAGCAGTCTAGTTGTTCTATTTGGTGGATACATACAGATAATGGGGGGGAGTATGTGAATCAGGCTTTCAGAGATTTTTGCACTAAGCACGGTTTATAGCATCAGTTTAATGTTCCCTACATCCCTTAGCAGAATGGTGACGCTGAGAGAAAGAATAGGACTTTATGGGAGATGGTGAATTGTATGATTTAGTCTAGGTCCATGGATTTGTCTTTTTGGGCTGAGGCAATCAATTGTGCCAACTACATTCAGAATCGGATGCCTCACAAGGCGGTTCGACATATGACAAGCCTGATGTTTCTTTTTTCTGAGTATTTGGAAGTGAGGCATGAGCATTTATTCCTGATTCTCAGAGGAGAGCAATGGAGCAGAAGAGTTGACCCCTCATTTTGGTTGGCTACTGTGAGGATGTTAAGGCATACAGGTTGTTTGATCCTGATTTCAGAGAGGTCCTATTTCGACGGGATGTTCAGTTTGATGAGCGCCTTCCCACAGTGGATACCTTATCCCCAGTGTCTACCCCTCTACCTATTCCTCCCACTGTATCTCTTCAGGATCATTTTGAGGATGATTCTGATGATGTTGTTGATGATCCACCATCTCCACCTCCACCTCAGATGCCCAAGTGTGCTCGCTTTACTGTTGAGGTGGAAGGATCTATGGCTAGTGATCCTTCAGATACTTGTCACACCCATTCTCATATTGTGGGCTCTAGTCTTTTGAGTCATGCCATTTCAGATGATCCTCAGAAGTTTTCAGAGGCAACGGGACACCCTAAGTGGGATTGTGCTATGGAGGAGGATTATTCTTCTTTGATGAGGAATAATACTTGGGATCTCTATCCTCTTCCTAAGGGTAGAAAGACGGTTCAGTGTTGATGGTTGTATCGCACCAAGTATGTTGTTGATGGTTCGATTGATAAGTACAAAGCACATTTTGTTACAAAGGGTTTCTCACAGGTTGAGAGTATTAATTACTCCGAGACATTTGCCCCTGTAGCCAATATGAACTCTATTCGCTTTGTACTATCCCTTGCAGCTTCTAGGGGATGGCCCATTTTTCAGATGGATGTGAAGAGTGCTTCTTGCATGGAGACCTACAGGAGGAAATCTATATGGAGCAGCCTCAGAGATTTGTGCAGGAAATTTCTTTGGTTTGCAGACTTTGGCATTCATTGTATGGTCTCAAACAGGCCCCTTGAGCTTGGTATGATAACATGGACTCTTTCTTGCTCTCCACTGGTTTCACACGTTATCATTTCGATCACACAGTGTACATTTAGCATCTTGAGGGTGAGATCCTGATTCTTGTGCTATATGTTGATGATCTCCTCATCACAGGTAGCTCATCCTCTATGATTTAGCATGTTCAACGAGCTTTGATGGACCAGTTTGATATGACAGATCTCGATCTTCTGCACTATTTTCTTGGTCTTCAGGTGATTCAGTCTTTTGATGGGATCTCCATTTACCAGTAGAAGTATGCTCTTGACATGCTTCAGCGCTTTGGCATTCTTGATTGCAAGCCTGCCCCCACTCCTTTTCAATAAGGGGTTGTTTTGATTACTACTTGCCCCACTCCTTTAGTAGATTCTACACTTTACAAGCAATTGGTTGGCAGTTTTTTGTACCTGAGACACACTTGTCATGACCTTTCCTTTGCGGTTGGCCTTGTCTCTTGATTCTCCCATGATCCTCATGAGAGTCATTGGCAAGCTGCCAAACGTATTTTGTGGTACATTCGAGGCTCGTAAAAGTACAAAGCTATGTCACACTTTTATAAAGGAAATGGTCAACGCTGATTCAAATTTTTAAAGTAAATCAATAGAAATTAAAATATATGTTTTGAATTTTGAAATGATGTAAACTAATAAAATTTATATTCTTTTGTCTATTTTATGTTTGTAATTTTAACAAAATTTTAAAAATTTATTTGAATGTAGTTTTTTATAAAGTAAACACCATAATTTAGTTGCTGATAAAATGTTGAAATTGAAGTTACACAAGCCACCACACTTTAATTAGTAAATTTTACTTTTTTTTAATCAATTTTTTTGTGTATATTGATAACTTGAATCTTTAGTGCATGGATATATTTTTTACTATTTTTTATAAATATATATTTTTCAATAAGTTTAAAAATTTGTGTGTACTGAAATATAACTCTTTCCAATTCCCACTAGTATTTTTCTTAATTATTTATCCAAATTAGAAAATAATTATATCATCTTGACATAGATTCCTTTCTCTACTGCATCATATTTATTTCAAAAAATTTAAATAAATTTTAGTATTTTTCCTTGACAAGATAATCAACCTTATATTTTAGTACTGATGACCTACTTTCAAGAAAAATTAAATATAAAACATAAAAAATTAATTAAAATATTAAAAGATGTATATTTTTGAAAATTCACTTATAGATCTATAAAAGGGTATTTTTTACATTTCAAAAAAAATATTATCTATAAGAGTAGGAGTTGTAAAAACATCGATTTTTCTTTTTTGTTTTGTTTTTTGCAATTAGACCCAAAGTGGTATAAAATATAAATTTAGTACACTTTTCCAATTGGAAAAGTTGTGGTCCACATATAACTTAGCTTTTTGAATCTATATAGACCATATGTTTGACTAAAATTAATTTTTAGTTAGAATTACTTAAATTCACTTATGCTGATAAGTTAGCCTAAAACGTGACATAGTTTTGTGCTTTTACTTTCTATTTCTCATGGCATTCACTACACATCAGAGGAACCTCACATTGTTGGCTACACTGACTCAGATTGGGCTGGTGATGTCAATGATCGAAAGTCTACTTCTGGATTTGTTTTTTGTCTTGGCTCTGGTCCTATCACATGGTCTTGCAAGAAGTAGACTGCTCATGCATTATCATCTACAGAGGCTGAGTACCAAGCTATTGTTCTCGCAAGTCAAGAGATCTTATGGCTTCGACAGATGATGACTGAGTTTGGTTTTCCTCCTGATAGTCCCACTATTCTTTGGTGTGACAATCAGGGTGCTATTCACATTTCTCGCAACCCGATGGAGCATCAGCGAACGAAGCACATTGAGCTTCACATGCATTTCATCTACCAGATGATTCAGGATGGTTCTCTCATTTTGGAGTACATTCCCACTGTCGAGTAGGTTGCAGACATCTTCATGAAACCTTTTGCATCGCCGCGCTATCTCCAGTTGTGCTCTATGCTTGGGGTGAAGGAAGTTGTCCTTGGGGGGTCTTTATGAGGCCTTCCTTCATATTTCTTTCAGCATGTTCTTTTATCTTTTTTTGGAGAGGAGTTTTTTCCTACTGGGTTTTCTCCTTTTTCTTTGTTTCATAGATATTTCCTTGTATTTGGGTACCTGATTAGGCCTTGTTGTCAGGACCCATCTTTCCTGCTTTCAGTAGTTGTTTTAGGTTTTAGCTTCTCCCTAAGTCTAGCTTAAGGGGGGGTGTTAGAGTAATCGGTTCTTTACTTGATTAATTAAATGACATTTGTTTAATTAATTAAGTTCCCCTTTATCTCTTTTACACTTAAGCTAACATTAAGTGCATAATAATTAATTCTTTTATTAATTATTATGTGCAAGCCTAGGGTTTTCCCTTTTAGAGTTTTTTGACCTATTAGAGGTTGAATTCTTTTCTTTTGTATTATTATTCTATTACCCATTTTTGTGAATACAGAGCTCTCATATTCTTGAGCATTTCCTGTGTTTATGTTTTTCTTTGTTGCTTCCTTGCTTCTCCTTGTAACAGGTTTATTCAGCTTGCAGAGATCATTTGGGATCATGTGGTGTTGTATTTATCAACTCTCACAATATTAAATCTAATATTTATTTATAATTGTATCCTTATAAATCAAATATTAAATATTTTTTATTTTTTATTTTCCTTTAAGTAGTTTAAAGGATTTATTGAACCATTTCACGCCAATCTCATTACAATCAACTCTTTACTATTACTTATGAATATTAAATATTTTCAAATTTGGCATCTCTTCGCATACTTAGATTTTTTAAATTATAGGTCTGCCAGTTACATATTACAGTCACATATGAATGTAAAAATGTCTCACAATGGATGGAAGGCCCTCTGGGGTGGATGACTTGGATGGAGGCCTTTTAGGACCATCAACAGATGTGATGAAATGATGTTTGATCATGTCCATATTTTTAGCATACCCATGTGATCTGGCCACTTCATATTACAGACTAGTTTTTTGTAGATATATGCATAGACACTAATAGTGTTTGGATCTGCAAACCATATGTACTCATAGCTATAAACAGTTAGATATTGTTGAAGACAAGTTTTTGTATTAGTTTATTCCTTATATGCAATATAAAAAAAATGTCACACAATAAAAACCATAAGTATTTATTTTGACTAGTTTGTGACATTTAATTGCATGAAAAATAAAAAAAGTATTTTATTATTATTTTTTAAATTTTATCTTATTTTAATATATGTTAATAATCTTCATAAATATGTATAAAAATAAAACAATATTTCTACATAGTTTTAAAAATAATATACAAATATATAATATAATAAATAGTAGTATAAGAATATATTAAAAATAATTTCATTAATTATGGGGGATTGAAAGTGTCCCTACATAAAATTCACTTTTTTCTCAAGGATAACAAAATAAGATCTAAGCTCTACAACTTTCCTGCTCTGCCAAGCTTTTGAAGATGGAATCCCCTACATTCGTGGAGCTCATGGTAGGTGGGGGCCAACTCCCCCCACCTGTTGATCCTCTGTACCCTGTCATGATGGCAGACATCGTCATTGATTGTTTGAATGTTAACCCTTCTCTTTGGAAGGACCCGATTATTCTTTCCGGGGAAGTGAACTCTTTGTCTTCTCCACCCATGGTTGAGGTAACCTTGAATGATTCTCAGACTGTAGTTTCATCCGACAGACCTGAGGGTCCCTCTAATGGGGCCACTTCTAGTTCTGAGGATTTTGTAGTGGTTAACAAGACTATTCCCAAGTCAGAGGAAACAAAGAAAGAGAAGCATAAAGGTGATGCATGTGATAAAGGATGGAAGTCTGTGCTTCTGGGCAATTATCAAGAAGGGGTGGACCCCAGCTTTAATCTGAAAAGAGTCCAAATTGAGGAAGGCACGACTCTTGTTTTATTAGACATAGTGATGGATCACATTGTGCTCAACATGAACAACACTTTGGTGGGAAAAAATTTCTCCCTTCAGCCCACTGTGGACATGGTTCAAAAATGGGGGGTTGCTAAATGGAAACTCAAGGGTAGTGTTTCTATTAGTGTTATGTTGAGTTCCCTTTTCCTCTTCAAATTTATGGTAGAGGAGGATGTAATTATGGCTCTTTTTGGGTTGTGGACTTATAGTAAGCATAAATTGTCCCTCTGCAAATAGAAATAGGGATTTGACCCCACTATTGACCTACACAAAATGGCCCCAGTTTGAATTCACCTCCCAAGTCTTCCTCTGGAATATTGGGATGAATTTATCTTTTGATGGATTGGGAACATGTTTGGGCACTTCATTGTTGTGGATGAGGTCAGAAGCACGAAGTCCAGATTAGTGCATGCCTGCTTCTATGTTCAGGAAATGGTTAGTAAGAACCTTCCTAACTTTATTACCCTTAAATATAAATTGCGAAGCTAGACTTAGGCTATAGTCTATGAAAATGCCACTCTCTTTTGTCAAAAATGTTCTAAGGCAAGACACTTAATTTATGGTTGCAAGGCTCCTAACCCTAAGCCCCTCAAGGTTAAGCAACCAAGTTAATATGAAACCCCCGCCTCAATGTGTCCCTACTTCTATGGAGGATTGCAAGGATTACCCCTTTATAAATTTTCTCAAAAATCTCCTTGACTCTCCTCATAAGACAACTAAGGACAATACTCTTATTTTTTACTCTTTTGTTCGTGTGTTGATGATTAATGAATCCTCTCAAGAGAATCCCCTTTCTAACTCGCTAGAGAAAGTTCAATGCATGTCGACCATTCCCCCTGGGGAAAAGATAATTCCCTTGAAAGAGGGAGAGATCATCACACACCCCTTCTACCCAAGAAAATCGATTGATATAGACTCAACCCCCAATCCTATGGCTCCACATGTGGAGAGCACAGTGTCTGGGGTGTCTGAGCCAGAGGTTCCCTCCATTCTAATGAAACCCTTCTCTTCACTAGGGGCTTCATCAAGCAGTTGTCTTCCTAATGATGAAGGTTGGATCACACAGAGGTGGAAGACAAGATAGATGAAGACTGATGTGGGGAATGACTTAAAACAGGGTCACCCACCATAGAGACTCTCACGCCAAAAGGAAGCGGCAAGGGAAGTCACCAATGGAAGACAGAGAAACTTGGAGACATCAATAAAAGGAAAGAAATGAAATTTCACTCATGGAATATGAGGGCCCTCAATAGCCCACAGAAAGAGTACGCCCTTAAAAACTGTATTCTGTATAACAAGATTGAAGTTCTTCTACTTCAAGAGGTCAAAATTATTGACACCTTGTTTGCTACTATTGCAGAAAAGATATGGCCAAGCTCTAAGCTCTAAATCAGTAATGCTACTAGAGCCTCGGGGGGTGTGGTAACTATGTGGGACCCCACACATATTTCAAGTATTTTTGTTTCCTCCTCTCCCAATTTAATCACAGTCAAGCTTTCTTCATATTTTGGCTCATGGTTTCTTGTCAATATTTATGCCCCAAATACTAGAATGGGTTGCCTCTCCCTCTGGGAAGACATTTATTCTCTCCTCCATAATGATCCTGATGCCTACAGGATGATTGTTGGGGACTTCAACTCCCCCCTTTTCCCCTCGGAGAAACTAGGTGGACTCCAGGACTATTCTAACAGCATGACAGACCTGGCTGAATTCATCAATAAAAATGGACTTCTTGATGTGGAGTTAATTAGATAGAGATTTACCTAGTCCAATCACAATAAGGGGGGACATCTTATTTACGTCAGATTGGACAGATTTCTTATTTCAGGAAACTGGGATTTAGGGTTTAATGCATCCTTAACTGCCTTACCTCACACGGTGTAGAATCATAATCATATACTTTTGTTGTGTTATCCCCAACGTGTGAAGGGTAGCTACCCATTTCGGTATGAAAGCATGTGGGCCTCCCATCCAGAGTTAAAAGATTGTATAAGAAATTGGTGGAACTCACCTGTTCATGGGACACCTATGTATAGGGTCTCTCAAAAACTAGAGTTGATCCACAGGAATGTCCAGGGCTAGAATAAGACCACCTTTGGAAACATATTCCAACAGAAAATGGTTTTAAAAGACAAGTTAGCCACTATTCAAGAAAGAATAGATAGGGGGGACCCTAGGGAATCCACACACACAGAAGAGGAAACACAAATGAGAAAATGGAAGGAAAATATGGCTAGGGAGGAAATCTTCTGGAAACAGAAGTCCAGAGATCAATGGTTGTGCTAGAGAGACAAGAACTCTACTTTCTTCAACCGTTCAGCAAGTATTCATACAAAAAGAAATTTCATTTCTTGTCTAAGAAATGACCAGAATTAGGAGATCAAATATGATGAAGCCCTTGGGAAACTCGCCTCAAACTATTTCTCTAAACTATTTGAAGAAGATAACAATCTAAGAGACCCCCTCTTCGAAGACTCCCTACTCCAATGCCTCCCAACCCCTCTCACGAAGGAAGACAATGATATTTTAATGGCACCGGTCACTAAGATGGAAGTTAAGAATGTGGTTTTCTCGATGGGTACCTTTAAGGCCCCTGGGCTGGATGGTTTCCCCTCATCCTTTTTTCAATACTTCTGAGATATTGTTGGTCCCAATATTGTACTGGCCACCAAGGGATTCTTTAGATCAAGTAAGTTGTTAAAGAAGCTAAACAACACTTTTATTGCCTCAATTCCTAAAACATGGGAACCTACTCTTCTTAAGGAGTTTAGACCCATCAGCCTATGCAATATAGTTTATTAAATCTTCTCTAAGGTTCTGGTCAATAGAATTAAACCTTTCTTAGGGAATATCATAAGCTCCTACCAAAAAGGTTTTGTTCTAGGGAGACAAATCTTGGATGTGTCCATTGTCACCCATGAAGTTATTCATTCAATGGATAAGAGTCATCAGCCCAACATGGTCTTGGAGCTAGATATCTCAAAATCCTATGATAATGGGAATTGGACCTTCTTATATAAGGTCCTATGGAGGCTAGGGGCTGGGGATAAGCTGCTAAATCTCATTAAGGAATGCATTTCAATGATCAAGTACTTTGTCTTGCTGAATGGGATCCATAGAGAACCTTTTCTGGCCTCAAGAGGAATTTGACAGGGTGACCCCCTTTTTCCTTATCTCTTTATTATTCTGACCGAAGTCTTGAGTAGAAACTTAGACTCTCTGATCAGCAAGGGAACTCTTAAGGAGATAAAACTAGCTTTCTCGATACCTCAAATGGTCTTGCAACAATTTGTCGATAATACCATCCTTTTTGGGGTGGCTTCAGTGGTTGAGGCTAGGGAATAGAAATCATTCCTCAATTCCTATGTTGAGGCATCTAGAAAGCATATCAACTATGAAAAAAGCAACATTTACTTCTTTCACACTGCTGAAAGACTCCAAACCAAGATCAAAGATATTTTGGGGTGTCAAATTGCGTCCCTCCTAGGCACATACCTTGGGATACCACTCATAATGAAGGAAGTCTATAACTCCTTTTGGGTCTCTATTCTTGAGAGAATGCAAAAGAAAATGACGGGATGTAAAGGAAAACTTCTAAGTAGTGCAGGAAAACTTCATATTTTGGCATCTTCACTCTAGGGGATCCCGGTGTATTTCCTCTCTTTTTAAAATCTCAGCAACAATTTCAAAAAAAACTCGAGAAAATCCAAAGTACTCTCCTTTGGACGGGCATGGAGGAGAAAAGGAGACTCACCCTGGTTGGTTGGGATAAAGTTTGTGTCCCAAAATAATATAGTGGATTGGGGAATAGAAGAATCTCTCATTTTAACAAAGCTCTCTTGGCCAAAACTACCTGGCTGCTGAACTGTCAAAATACTGAATGGGGCTACATAATGTGAGCTAAATACCTTGCCCAAGAAAGATTCTACAAGTTCCTAGAGGTGAAAGGGGTCCCTAGGGGATCTAAAATTTGGAATAATATCCTCAAATGCAGAGATATTGTTAGTGGGGGCATGAGGTGGCTCATTGGAAATAAAAGAAACATTCAGTTCTGGGAAGACTGTTGGTTGGGAGACAAACCTTTGGCTTTTTCCCCTTCCCTTAGGAGGATCTACAGCTCCACTATAGAGTTTTTTGGTTCGCGGGTCTTTGACTTCTTCTCTGGCAACTCCTAGAAGGACATTTCAACCTGTTGCCAGGATCAACCACATCTTTTTGTAGACGTCTAAAATTAATTAAATAAATATTTAATTAATTTGGCCTTACTATATAATTAATTTATTTAATTATCTTTCTCAGTATTAATTAAATTTAATTTAATTGATCATGTCACTATAGTCCAGATAATTGATTTATTTAATAAATTAATTATCCCTTATTCCTCTAAAAGTTCCCCAATTAATTATTTCTTCTAAATTCCCTTTAGTTAATTAATTCAAATTAATTAACTAAATCATTTGATTCCTACAAATCACTCTCCCTAATCCTTCATTAAGCTAATTAATTCTTCTAGAATGCCCACTTGGCATTATTTCCTAATTTTTAATTCCTCCACTCATTCTCTCTCCTCTTGACAAATCCTCCTACAAATCCCACTTGTCTTCTAATCTTCTATTATCCCACCTAATCACCTCCTTAATCATTTTCTAGTGGCCAATCCCCATGATTATCCACCAAGTCAACCAATAGCCATAAATGGCTAAGTCCTTTTGTCCCCTCCTCACCTTCCAACCTTAAATGCACCTAATTGGGTCATTTCAAGGATTTCAAAATCTCACACTCTTCCTTGTCTCTCACATTCCCAAGGAATTTTTAATTCTTTTTCCCATTTCTTTTCCCCGTGCAAGTCATTGTTTGGGAATTTTTAATTCCCTTGTCCTCTCTCCAAAGAATTTTTATTTCTTCTTTATTCCCCCAAGGTACTTGAGGATCTCTTCCCCATACACCTTGTCGAGTATGGAGACAAGAAATTCCTTTATGGAAAATCTCTTGGTCTCCACACCATGTCCTCTCATGTCCTCTCAATCCATGTGCCTCCTCTCCTTCAATCTCCACCCTTGATTCATCTTCAATCTTAACTATCCATTCCTCTCCCTTCCAATCTATAAATTGATGTCTCCTCCCCTTCATTCTCCATCTCATATTCATGCAATCTCATGCTTCCATAATAGCTTTAGAGTTCTCATTTGTACATCCATACTATAGTTAATTGAGCATCCATAATCACTTAGCATTCATAGCAATTCACTTCCTCCATCTATCTTGCATACATCATTCCACCACTTAGCCATTTGTTGTGCAATTGGATATCATTCCACATCAATCAAGAAGGGAAAATCCAAACAAGTGGAGTACAAGGGTGCATCTTGCACTTCATCAAGCCCAATCCGAAGGAGAAGGTAAAATAGTGAGGTATAATGGTTTGTTTTGTGTTTTAATTGATTTGTTTGCGTATTAACCATTGAATATTGCCTTTCTACTTTTCCCTTGCTTCACTTTTATCAATTTCTCATGATTTACAGGCTATGTTAAATATAATAAGGATGTCCTTCTTCCCTAGAGAGGATAAATTTATTTGGAAATGGAATCCAAGCGAGTTGTTTTCGGTCAAATTTGCCTACCACAGTCTCTTAAGGATCAGCAACCACCCTGACTAGTGGAATCAAGTTTGGAATCCTCATCTTATCCCCATAGTCAATTTATTTTGGTAGACGGCTCTCCATAACAAAATACTCACACTCGATAACCTATATAAGAGAAGATTCTAGTTTCCTAATAGATGTGTCCTATGTAAATCAAATGTGGA
This sequence comes from Cryptomeria japonica, assembly GCF_030272615.1. Lineage (NCBI taxonomy): Eukaryota > Viridiplantae > Streptophyta > Pinopsida > Cupressales > Cupressaceae > Cryptomeria > Cryptomeria japonica. Next base: position 368,101,386 of record NC_081406.1, on the reverse strand, counting down.
AAATTCTTCACATCTCTTTTTACATTGTGACTTTGCTAAAACTCTCTGGGGGATGGTCTGGAAAAAAATCAACCTCCAATGGTCTATGAATGAAAATTTGATCTGACTTGTGTTGGAATAGGGAAACTCAACCCACAACCCCCTTGTTGGTCAACTCTGGAAACAAAAAACACCACATCTCATCTAGTGTATCTGGAAAGAAAGAAATAACAAGATCTTTCGGGATATTTAAGCTTCTACTAAGTCAGTCAAAGAATCTATATGTTACTTTAGTTAAACTACCCCCCAATCCACCATCCACCTTAGATTATGATATTGCACCTAGGTGGAACCTCCCACCCTCCTTTGCAGCCTTTGATAATTCTAAAGACTTACGCAAATTGAATACCAAATGGAAGCCTCCCAATTAGGACTACACCAAGCTTAATTTCGATGGTGTCGCAAGACTTGGTTTGGCTACTAGGGGTGGAATTCTTAGGTCCTCTACTGGGGATTTGGTTGCAACTTACATTGGAAACTTGAATGGCTTCTCAAATAATCAAGTTGAAGCTATGGCATTGGCCTGGGGCATTCGTATTGCACTCACCATTGGTGTTAGGGCTATTTCCATAGAAGGTGATTCCAAACTAATAATTGACATTGTCAAAGGGTTGAACAGATTTAATTGGTCAATTGATAGTATCATTAGAGATATCTTCAGCCTATTATCTGCCTTTGATTCTTTCTTATTGAATCACATTTACAAAGAGGGTAATCAAGTGGCGGATACCATGGCAACACTTGGACTCAATAGGGAAAGGTTGAAATGTTGGACAAATCACAACTCTCTGCCTCCCAACTTAAGACTCCTTATTGAAGGAGAGATAAACAATGTAATTCCCAATGGAGGCAAACCTCACTAAGCTTACTCCTCTCTTCCCTTGAACTTCCAAAGAGTGGGAGTGAAGGAAAATTTCAAATTTAAAAAAGTATAATGGTCTGCCCAATGGCACCAATGGCTATCTGAGTGTTGGTTGAACATTTTGCAAACTAGAGAAGTTTACAAAATTGTGGTTTCAACCACAATGTAAGATTGAATCTCTCCTAATTTATAAGGGAAGGCTCCTCCTTTAATTCACTACTCTATATATATAAAATAAAATACAACTTCTGATTTCTAATCTAAACTTGGGTGGTACATCATCTTATCCTCTATTTTCAGAATAGATATTATTCTCTCCTCTTTCTTCATAAAAGAATTTACAATATAGAGCAACAATAATTTTTACAATTTTAATGTTACAGATTAACTTGAAATGTGTGAATGAACAAATTACAAACAAATAAAGAAGCAAAGTTTCTATAAAGGCCCAAACTCCTTTATTGCTTCTCCGAGACAGGAAAGAGTGCTTTGTTAGGATTCTCATAGATATTGAGAGGGGCAGGTGAATCCGTATCTAACCGGTGAATTGAATTTCTTAACTTAAAACATGTAGAACATATTATAACAGTGTACCGGTATGCAAGAAATAATGCAATAAATAGAATTAAAAGCAACCACATGAAAAACACACCATAACACAAGGATTTAACAAGGAAACCCAGTGTGGGAAAAACCTCGGTGGGATTTGTGACCCACAATATTCACTTACTAGCCAATAAGAGAATATTACTGCTACAAGAGGGGCCTGCACATGCAAAAAGGCCAACTGCCTAGAGCTCACTACTCAAATACAAAATGGGAAGTCTCACTGACTTACAAAAATGGATTATATAAATCTAGTGTCTTGTACTGCTTCAAAATAGCATCTATAATGCCAGATCCAGTACCGGTTTCTGCTCTGCTTCTTACATAAACCCTTAACCTATAATTTGCATAATAGGTCTGCCTTATTTCACCTAAATACAATCTTCTTCCTTCATTACAAATGTTCTACAATGATCTCTCTTATATAAGTCATTATATAATGATGCCAAGTCGGCTTACAAAGATTTTACAATAATAAACAAAATATAATATAACAAAAATCATGTCGGCCTCTGTGCTGGTATGCTTCCTTTCACTGTTGGTGTCAATGATGTGAGTGTCAGTGTAGAGTCTGATCTTGCTAGTGTCGATGAACTATCTTGCCGGTGTCATAGGATTGTAAGGTTTCCATCAATGACAAAACCTTCAATCACCTGCAATGTCTCATTGGAGTGTGCATATGCCAACAATCTCCCCCTTTGACATTGATGGCAACACTCATGAGAAAATTCAAAAGTGTATCCAAAACTTGTAATCCAAAAATGTTTCCAAAAATATGTTACCAAAAATATAAGAGCTCCCCCTGAGTAGATAAGTCTTCTGTCAGTTATTTTCTCATACTACTACTCCCCCTTTAGTATCAATGACAAAGGCTTTCAAGATGTCAGTAGAGTTGTAGTCTCAACCTTGTAACTGGGTGGTTACAATTTGAAAAAGATCTGCCAAAATCAAGTTTATACTTTCCATAAACTTCTTGTTGTCCTTTATTGTTGTCTCTGTTCTTTGAACTGTACCGGTGAGGTGATGCATATGCTCTGTCGGTGTTCTCTGTCCTTGTACTAATGCCTCAGATATTTCCTTTCTCAAGGATGCTAGATAGTCAAATCTTGGAATCAGTCTTAGTCTCAAATTTTTTACCTTATTTACTATTCTCTCCTTTTCTCTTTCTAACTTAAGTAACTCTTCCTCAAAACTTGTTATCCTTTGTTCAAAAACTGATAATGTATCAGGTGAGTTAACAAAATTATCAGCAAGTTTATTTATCTCTTCTTGTACCTTGCTCATTTTCTTATCTATGTCTACTGTCAAAAAGTTTGTCTTGCAAGTATCTTTGTACAGAGTTTTAAATTCCTTCAATAAGTTACATAGTTCTGGTAGAAGTGTGTCAAATTCCCTAGTACACTTCTTTATTTTATCTTCAAATAATTTTTGCTTTTCAATTTCTAACTTATCCTTCAATGACTCTTCCTTTATTTGCTCAACAGTCACTGTGTTCTCAGTGATGTATTTACACAAAGTGTCAAGTTGGCTTAAATAATCCTTATTGTCTATGTTACAGTTAGGAGCTATCATCTTCAAAATTGGGATTGTTTCATCTATAGCTTTATAAGCCTGTGAACTACAATCTGTTATCCTTTTCATGGAGTCAAAAAGTACTTTAGTTACATTTGTTGATTTGTAACCTGCTGAGGAGGAACCAACATTCTGAATTCTGCAGGTGGAGGAAGTAACCAATCTTGTAGTGACCTCTGGTAGGTCAGTCTGTGTTTCCATTTCCTTAAGCAATGGTTTTTGATCTTCTCCTATTGCCGGTGGCACTGTTTCCATGTGAATTTGTTCCTGTTCTGGAGCCTGTTGCTCTACTTGTCTCTCTATTTGCTGCTCTGTTTCAGTCTTAGTCTGAGTCTCTACCTGTTGCTCTATGTTATCAACTTCAACTTTTCTTTCAGTATTGTCAATGTTGTCAGTTGCCAGTGGCTCACTGGCCATATTTGTCTTGCCGATTGTATCTTTGTCTATCATAATGTTGACCTTTTGTGTATCAACATCAACTGTGTATAGTACCTCAGGGTTAGGATTTGTATCCTCTACGTCCATACTCTCATCTACCGGTTGATCTTCAGTAGTTGTTACCGGTGATGTAATTGGAGGCGGTGGGAGTAAGTTGTCTTTTACTTTGATGCTCGGAGGTCCACCAACCTTTCCTTTACCCTTATCTTTGTCCTTCTGATATACCTTTATTGGTTTGGGGTTCCTATACTCTTCCTGTTTTTATTTCTCAACAAGGAATATGTCCCATGCATTTTTTGTTTCCTCTGTTACTTCATTCACTCTTCCAACCATTAATGCAATATACCGGTGTGCAGTAGAGAATACTGACCGTTTGGCTTCTGCAACTAAGTCATCTATCTCCTTAGGTGAGTTTACTAGGTAAACAGCAAGTAACTTTTCAATTTTGATTTTCTTATCAAGCTCTACAATAGCTTGTCTTCTTGCTTCCAGTCTTTTGAACAATTCATCTGGTAGTTCATCTATCACTTCCATTAAGAACTTCTTATAGATGTCCATGTGTAAAAAGACACTATTTTCAACTTGTTCTTTTTCATCTGCTGACAGTGTATCATAGACCTTTCCTATGTTCTTGAGTTTCCCTTCCTCTATGATTTCATTTAGAAATTTGTCAAGAGGGGCCATGTTTTGTTTGGTCTTCTTCTTCTTTGGTGTCAACTTTTTCTTTGGTGTTGTCTTTCTAACTGGAGACCTCACTGTCTGTTGTTTTTGTCTAGTCCTTCTAGGTGAGGGTGTGGATTCCAGTGAAGGATCCCTTTTCCTTACAATTCTTTTGAAAGTTGTAGGCATGTCATTCTCCGAAGAAGTGTCTATTGGTGATAGGTGAGTCTCAGGTTGTAGAGTTCCTAACTCATCCTCAGTGATACTGGTTTGTTTCAGTACATCTTCTTTAATAGCCTTAGCCTGTCTAGAACCTCTTCTCACAATTGCTTCAACCTTTTTCACTCTCTTCTTAGATTGAATTTGACTTTCTATGGTCTCAGCACTACCAAATAATTCTTCCTTTGGTTCCTTGGGTGCTTCCAGAAGTGCTTTAGCATAAGTCTCAATGATATGATCATTGGTCTCATAACCCATCTTTGTTACCCAAATTGTTCTTGGGATAACTACTTACATCCAGGTCTCATCCTTTTTAATTACAAAACATATTTCATCCTTGTATTTGTTGACAATCTTTTGTGATAGTCTAATCCTTTTCTTCATCCTAACCTTTAGTGCTTGAAAATACTCATTGATATTATTTTCCTTGTTTTCACCCATGTTGTTGAATAGGTTTGTTAATTGTTTTCCTACTAGTATATCAAATCCAAGGTTCTTATTGCGTATACCGGGAACCTATTTGGTTATGTGTAGCATCAAGAATACAAGTAGATTTCCAAATCTAAAAGTTCCTTTCTTATCCTTCTTGATTTTGCCTAAGTTATCAACCAACTCATCTTTTAACCATTCACATACATCAATTTTTACATTGTCTTTAACCATGTCATAAGCACTCTTAATGCATAAAGTGGAAACTGAGTTAAGTCTGTTTGCATGAGTTTCTTTGTACCCTAAAATCATGCTAACAAATCTAACATTTATATCGGTCACATCATTAACCCTTAGAGAACTTCTGTCGGATGTTGCACTGGTTAGATTCATTACCAAGTCATTTGAGACCTTCTTAGTCTTGTTTGGTTTGTTACCGGTGGAAGGTAACCCTCTTACTGCTTTCACAGCTTCCTTTGTAATTTTGTGAACTGAATCAAGACAAAAGAATGAACCATGTACCCTGCTTAAAACTATCCTAATCACTTCCTTGGGAAATTCAGGAATGCAGAGGATTTCAGTGAATCCTAGGGTTTCAACAACTTTATGTTCAGGTTTTACATTTTCGGAATTGTCACATATAACAGTCTTATACATGTTTCTAATTTCTTCATCTCCTAATTCCTCTATGTTGTAATGAATGTATATTCTGGGATCTTCTGCAAAAACAACTCCTTTTGGAATTTGGGAAAAAGCACCTACATTGTCATCTTTCTTAGCTACCACGGGAACTAGCTGAAATACGGGCCTAGGGCGTTTTATAACCTTGACTACTATAGGGTTTGCTATGAATTCAGGTGCAGAGGAGGATGCCATGATAAATACCTTGTTCTGCCTTTGGATGGATTGTTTGCTGAAGTGCTTTGCCTCTTTGCTCGAAATGCCTTAGCTCTGCAAATTTTGCACTCTTTGAATGTTTGAAATCTCGGTGAAATGAAATGGATCCAAAACCACAAATTTATAATGTTTATTTTCCATCTACCACATTTAATGTATGTCAGTTAAGTAGTCACTTAACATTGTCTGCCGGTATAGAAGTAATTTCCAACTTCTCACTATTAACCGAGGGAATTATAGCATATGTCTCATTTGATTGCCAAACCCTCAAGGAAATTTCTTCAACTTGATGAAGAGACTTTTGCCGGTGGAGTGCTACTCTGTTCTGCCAGTGAAGTGTTGCTTGGTTCTACCGGTGGAGGAGTATTCCTATCCACATTCAGTTCCAATTTCCTTATCCATTGTTTTGAGAATTCTTGCTTAACCTCTTCAAGTTTTTCTTTACCTTTCAAACTAGGACCTTTGTTGTCTATCGATGATCCTTTACTTCTATATAATTTTGCAATATGCCCAATCCAGGTACATGCATAACAAGTCACATTAATCTTCTGAATAGCTTTCCCATAACCTATGCCGGTTTGTATTCTGCATTGATTAGATAGGTGTCCAAATCTTCCACAAACATAACATCTCACATTCATTCCACAATTTTCAGAGTTGTGACCAACTTTGTTGCATTTTGAACATTGACTGGTGGGTGTGTTGATATTCTGATAATTTCTAGATCTACATTCATTTTCTCTATGACCATACTTGTTACAGTTAAAGCATTTTCCATTAAATTTATGAGCAGTAGGTTGTCTTACCGGTTTGCTATGATCCTGTGTGTTTGCAGTACCGGAGCTTTCACCAACTTCAAAGCCAATTCCAGAAGTGTCACCTTTAGGTTTTTGATTCTTCAGTAAGTTACCAAGTTCTTCTGAGCTTTTCTTGAATTTCTCTTTATGTTGATTTGCAGTATCTAGTTCTCTTTCTAAGATTTCGATCTGCCTCATCGGTTCATTTGAGTCATTCTGAGTGTGCATCAAATTTGTCTTCAATAAATCATTTTCATAGCTAAGTCTTGTGTTTTCATTTGCAGCATCACTTAGTCTTCTGGTCAAATCTTCTTCATTCTTCTTTCTATCCTCAATTTCTTTACAAAATATCATAGTCATATCCTGCATCTCATTCTTTGTTGTCATGTTCTCTTGTTTCAGCTTGTTTATCATATCATTAAGTGATTCCTTTTCATCATTTCATTTTGCATCTTTTCACAAAGTTCTCTTCTCTTGTTTCTTGAAATAGAAAGATTTTCTTGAAGTGCTTGAATAATATCTTGAGCAAACTTTAGATCATCTTCAAGTTTGATATTTTTCAGTTTTTCTGCATCATAGTCTGAGAGAGTTGCTTCAAGTTGCTTCATCAGATTTTCCATCTCTACCGATGTCAAGATCTTCCTCAAGTTGTTAGGCTTCTGAAAATAGAGGACCAAGCTCTGATACCAATTGTTAGGATTCCCACATATACTGAGAGGGGGGTGAATCGGTATCTAACCGGTGAATTGAATTTCTTAACTTAAAACATGTAGAACATATTATAACAGTGTACCGGTATGCAAGAAATAATGCAATAAACAGAATTAAAAGCAACCACATGAAAAACACACCATAACACAAGGATTTAATGAGGAAACCAAGTGTGGGAAAAACCTCGGTGGGATTTGTGACCCACAATATTCACTTACTGGCCAATAAGAGAATATTACTGCTACAAGAGGGGCTTGCACATGCAGGAAGGCCAACTGCCTAGAGCTCACTGCTCAAATACAAAATGGGAAGTCTCACTGACTTACAAAAATGAATTATATAAATCTAGTGTCTTGTACTACTTCAAAATAGCATCTATAATGCCAAATCCAGTACTAGTTTCTGCTCTGCTTCTTACATAAACCCTTACCCTATAATTCGCATAATAGGTCTACCTTATTTCGCCTAAATACAATCTTCTTCCTTCATTACAAATGTTCTACAATGATCTCTCTTATATAAGTCATTATACAATGATGTCAAGTCGGCTTACAAATATTTTACAATAATAAACAAAATATAATATAACAAAAATCTTGTCGGCCTTTGTGCCAGTATGCTTCCTTTCACTATCGGTGTCGGTGATGTGAGTGTCGGTGTAGAGTCTGATCTTTCTAGTGTCGGTGAACTATCTTGTCGGTGTAATAGGATTGTAAGGTTGCCATCAATGACAAAACCTTCAATCACCTACAATGTCTCATTGGAGTGTGCATATGCCAACATGCTTAAGATCAAAGTCTTAAAAATCATTGTTTTCCTATCAACCTTCCTTCAAATAAATTTCTCTATAACCCATAGTATTGAATTAAGATAATCAAAGTAAATCTCAAAGTATTTATTTTCATGTCTTGTTACAACTTTTGATTATATTTTTTAGAAACAACAATATGAAGCTCAAAGTCTTCAAGCTATTATCTCCTTCTGTCAAGATGAAAAAACAAAGGACAAAGTATTTGAAGTGCTATCTTACTATATTTTAGCTAACTTTTATCTTGATCATACCAATATGAAGCTCAGAGTCTTCAAAATGATATCACATTCACCAATTCCTAATTTTATTAACAAGAGTTGAGATATGACACAAAGTTCACAAATCAACACATGTTTCTATTGTTTAACAATATTCTCTCAACAACACCTTTAATTGAGAAAAATAAGAATTGATAATAAAAATGACATAAGAACACTCTCACCATAAACCACAAATGAATCCAACACAAAGTTTGGATACCAAATCTTTCTTCTTATTTCATCAAGTTTGTCAAATCACAATAGGAACACAAATTTTCACTATTGCTCTTCACTTCGGCAGAGTTTTGACATATAGATTAAAGATTCTAGATCCTAAAAGATCCATATTCCAATGAAAATTATCATATATAGAGAGGAGAGGTGCAGCATAAAACTAGGAAAGTTATAACAAATTTGTGAACAAATCAAAGATAGAGTTCGATTTGACTTAGGACATGTGCAAGTTCTGGATGCAAAAACTTGAATACAAAATGACACTAGAGGTGTCAATTGAGATTACAAAATGACATAGGCTAGAGATGCATAAAAATGACTAAGTTTTTGGAGCCTCGTCTTGTTCATCTTTGTCTCCATTTTTCTTCAAGAAAACTTCATATTGTCGCAAAGTAGCCTGTATTTCACAATCATCTGGTCCCAATGTACTGAATCTAGCATCTAGAGTGGAGTTGCAGAAATGAATTTGAAGAATTTCCAGAGTTGGACAAAAAAGACCAAAGATGTGGTTCATGAAGTACATTTTGGACTTATAAGTCCGATTTGCATTTGGGGAGGGTCAACAATCATATAGGTGTATATCGGACTTTCAAGTCCAAAATGCACTTATGCAAAAGATAGGAAATAAATACTCTTTGGTGTGAATTGGGGTTATAACCCCGATTTACACCTAAGAAAGAATCATGGTGCAAGTCGGGGTTACAACCCCGATTCCCACCAACTCTTGGCACTTGGCAAAATGGTCAAAAGAAAATGGTATGGGTCGGTGTTATACCCCTGACATGCACTGTGAAGGGGAGACTGGGTATAGATCGGGGTTATGGCCCCGATATACACTGTTGGGTAAGGCCTCGGTGTAGGTTGGGGTTACGACCCCGATCTACACCAGAATGGGCGAACTTGGTGCAGGTCAGCGTTATAACCCCACCTTGCACCAAAATGGGAGGACTTGGTGTAAGTTGGGGTTATAACCTCGACTTGCACCAAAAATAGGACTTGGTTATGAAGTGTAAATCGGGGTTACAAACCCAATTTGCACCAAACTAAAAAAATTTAAGGGGAAGTGTAATTCGGGGTTGTAACCTCGATTTACACAAAAACACAAAAACTAACTTAAAAGACCCAGAAAAGGACTAGAACCTCCGAATCAAGAATTGAGGGTCCTAAATCACACATGATGGGGAATAAAGACTACCTCTAAAAGCGTGCTTAGAGCACATAAGCTACAAATTGGACAAAATTTGTAGGGATTATCCTATTTTTGTGACATAGCCAAAAATAAGGATAACACTGAGATGGACGCCCACCTATGCCAAGAAGCATTACAATCATCCTGTAATCATTCTTTGGCACTACATTTTGTTTTTCATAATGATGCAATCCACTTGTGCGAGGAGTTATAAGGTTCATATAGAAGAATGTCCATTCGGAGGGCAAGTTGTGGATTTTTGGGCATGTGGTAACTTAGTTAATGATGACTTTTCATGCTCCAACTTCGAGATGGCATTTATCATTTTTTATGTCTCTTCAAATGGTTGGGGGTACTCTTCACAAGTTTCACTTTGTCTGGAAAATTACTACTGCAATTATTTCATGGAAATATTGCTTAACACCTTAATCTTTTATGGAAAGGAAAGCTTTCTTTTTTCAAGGCATTGTTTTATCATTTATGTTCTCATGTCCAAAGTTAAAGAAAAAACTCGTGAAATCTGCACGAGTGAGTCTATAATGGGAGGGGATAGAGTCCTCTATGAGCCAGATAATCTGGATGATTTCAAGAAGGATGTTGTGTTTTGGAATTACTGCATTGAGGGACGAGTGGCGGATTTCATGGAATGTCTCAAAGGCCATGATGAACAACTCTCCATAAAATTTGCAACCTCATGGAATAATAGATGTGTCGTGGTGGGCGGAATCTCTTTCGAAGTGACGGAGGAAGTCATAGCTTAGGCAACTGGCCTTTCCTTGAAAGGAAGAAGATGGAAACAAAGCAGCCACACTATTAATAGTGAAGGTCTGAACAGATTTTTCAGAGGGAAGGAGACCCTGGTCAAACTGCAAGGTGAGTTCGCTAAAGAGGAGCTCAAGTATCCCTAGGATGTGGTATGTCTTTGAATCATGAAATATTTTACTTTGGAGGGTCATCATAAGATTTTTCGCTACTATCATTTGCCTCTACTGAACCATTTTAGAAACCATGATTTGTTTTATTTTCCCTTCTATCTACTCCACTCCATGGAGAGTTCCATTAAGGATGCTCTCAACCCTAAGAATGAAGATAAACCTTCAATTCCCCTCCACCATGGTTTAATATATAGGCTTTATGATTACCATGTGGCCCTCTACCCACCCAAGAACATTATGCTTGTTCAGCCTTCTTTTCTCACATCCCACCCTTTGGCGGCATTTGCTATTGGTTTTACCCCACCTGGGTTTTTTCAATTGTCTAATGAGGCTTTTCCTTCCCTTTATTTTCCCTCCTCCTCTATTACCATCACCAAATTGAGCACTCCCTCCTATCCTCCTCCCTCTTAGGGGGTGGACAAGAATCCTTCTAGCTTTAAGGGTAAAGGAAAAATGGGAAAATGTAAGAGAATTATCATCGATAATTCTAGTTCAGAAGGGTCGAAGGAGGATGACCCTATTGATGAAATTGTTGGAAGACAAAGGTCTTGTAGATTGGCTTCCAAGGGCTCCACGAAAAAGAAAGACAGAACTTGCACCAACACCGTTATGGAAGAAGATCTGGATGAGGGCAATGAGGGGGAAATTGAAAAAGACCCCAAAAAGGAGGAGAATATTGTTGATAGTATAGGTTGTATAGATTTGGAGGGGCCCAGCCTCTCTGAGGGACCTGAGGTTTCTCAGCCCACTAAAACCCAGATAAAGGAGACCCTAGACAATATTATTGAGGGGTTGGATTCAAGTATTGTTCCAGCTTCTAACATGGAAGCCCTGAAGAGTAATGTGGATACTCTGGAAGGTGTTGGTCAGATTGAAAAAAGAAAGAAGAAAAAGAAAAAGGATAAGGGCAGGGTTCCCAATGAAGACGAGAACATCAAACCCATGGAACCTAATGTGGATGACCACAGAACCCTTGTATTCACAGCTTTGGAACAGACGAGGAAATTCAGAAATTGAAAGAGGAAAATAGGGCAATTAACAACAAGTTGGATGCCCGAGACAAGCAATAGGTGAGCATCAACAAGTTTTACATCCGGGTTATGCACAGTTTGGCGCTGACTCTTTCCCTCCTCCGTGAACAAACTGTTGAAGAAGAAAATGACAAACAAGCTGCCAAGAAACTCTATAAGTTCATTTCTGGTGATTGGGAGAAATTTTTAGACATGATAGGGATGCGTAAATCACCCCCTTAATTTTTAAGGATTCTTTTTCTAGTTTTTGATTCAGAGTATGCCCCTGTTGTTTGTTTACTACTTAAACTCTTATCTTGTTATTTTCTGCTGAACTTCAGGGAAATTGAAGAAGACCCCAAAAAAGAGGAGAATATTGTTGACAGTATAGGTTGTATAGATTTGGAGGGCCCCGGCCTCTCTGAGGGACCTGAGGTTTCTCAACCCACCAAAACCCAAATAAAGGAGACCCTAGAGAATATTATTGAGGGGTTGGAGTCAGGTACTATTCCAACTTCTAACATGGAAGCCCTGAAGAGTAATGTGGATACTCCAGAAGGCCTTGGCTAGATTGAAAAAAGCAAGAAGAAAAAGAAAAAGGATAAGGGAAAGGTTCCCAACGAAGACAAGAACATCGAACCCATGGAACCTAATGTGGATGACCCACGGAACCCCTGTATTCACAACTCTGGAATGGATGAGGAAATTCAGAAATTAAAAGAGGAAAACGGGGCAATTAACAACAAGTTGGATGCCCAAGACAAGCAACAGGTGAGCATCAACAAGTTTTGCATCTGGGTTATGCACATTTCGGCGCTGACTCTTTCCCTCCTCCGTGAACGAACTGCTGAAGAAGAAAATGACAAACAAGCTGCCAAGAAACTCTATAAGTTCCTTTCTGATGATTGGGAGAAAGTTTTAGACATGATAGGGATGCATAAATCGGCCCCTTAGTTTTTAAGGATTATTTTTCTAGTTTTTAATTTAGAGTATGCCCCTGTTGTTTGTTTACTACTTAAACTCTTATCTTGTTATTTTCTATTGAACTTTTGTCTGGTTTTTTTGTTGTTGAAGTCTTGTGGATAGTCAATGACTATGTTAAAGGGTCGGCACCCTAGTTAATGTTGCTTATTAATAAAAAATAAATATAAAATAAAATATAATTGTATGATAATATAATATTAATAATTACGCCAAAGGCATATTACACTCACATAATGGATGCAAAAACCTCGATAAACAAAAACTAGATGTTCATATCGAAGTTAATGTTATAATGCAATAAAATGAAAAAATGTTATTAGTTGGCTTACAATTAATATTAATGATAATAATAAAATCATTGTAGGTAATATTATTATCATAAAGTGAATTTCATTAAATTGATAGTGGTACTAAATCTTTTACCGGAGCATTGTAATCTTATTCTTTCTTTCTTATGTAGTCATTTCCTAGAGTGCTCTTTATTTTCCTTGTATTCACGATTTATATTGTTTCATAAATTGTTTTAAATTTATGAGTGGGCCTAGTCTCATAATTTAAATATAAAAAATAAAAATAAAAAATTTTAAAATCTTAATGTTATAATTAATTATGTAAAATTTTCTTTAAGCGATATATTTACAATACTTAAGGTTATAAATAATGACAAATTTCATTAAAATAATCTAAATTTACAATAATAATAATTAACAATTTTATCTCAGAGTAATTTTATTATTTATACCAAGTATTAGAGTAAAGATTAGGGTTTCAATTAGAGTTAGAATTAAAATCAAGATTATAATTAATTTTGTACAAATTGATTTAAATAATATAAGTTTACAATAATAATTGACAATTATGTTTAAGAGTAATTTTTCTATTTATCCCAAATATTAGAGTAAATCTTAGGGTTAGAATTAGGGTTCGTATTGGAATTAGCATTGTTTCAATTTTATGAGTGGGCCCAATCTCACAATTTATATATAAAAAATGAAATAATTTTTCTTTTAATCTAAGATTATATTTATTTTTTGACATAATTTACTTTAAGTAATATAAATTTACAATAGTTAAGGTTATAAAAAATTTGAGATAAATTTACAATAATGATAATTAACAAATTTGTTTAAGAGTAATTTTATTATTCATCCCAAGTATTAGAGTCATGATTAGGGTTAAAATTATAGTTATTAAAATGGGTCATAATTAATTTTACATAAATTTGATTAAAACAATATAAATTTATAATAATAATTAACAATTACGTCTATAATAATTTATTGTTTACAATTAGAATTAAGATTAGCATTATAAATAGAATTAAGATTAGCATTATTATTATGGTTAGGATCAATATAGAATTATAGTTATAAATAAGATTAGGGTTGCAAGTTGGATAGAATAAGGGTCATATAATTGGGATTAGAATTAGGGTAATCATTAGGGTTAGAATGATATTGTATGTGGGAAAATACGTCGACGAAAAACAAATAAATCGAATCCAAAAGACCCACACACCAATGAGACTCTTGGTGCAAGTATATGAACTAACTGAATTAGTTCAACTTCCCAAGGGGTGTCCCATTGTTCTCTATCTCACAGGACCCCTAAAGCCAATGTTTTTCTCTCAGATCATTGAGCAAGTGACCTTGGAATGACAACTCCAAGAACGAGTGATATTTGATCTACATGCATGAATGCATTCTAAGATCTATATGATTTTAAAACTATGATGATTAAGCTTAAGATGAAGATAGTGATATAATAAGAGATTGACAAATTATCCTAACATGATATACTATCCTAGCATGAGTATTCTATGATATGAAAATGCTTCTAAATGCTATGATGATATTCTAACAAAGAGAGGCTAAAAATGCTTAGTAATTAGACTATAATGTAGATGCATGAAACTTGGATTGATATGAAAATGAGGAATGAGAGCTCTATTTATAGGGAAAATAGGGCAATGGATAGTCAAGAATCTTAACAAGGGTCGAGATTGAATGTTAATCAATCCATGTTTACAATTCTCACCAATGAAATGGTGACAATTGTCAACAAAGGGTTTCTTGAGAGGAGATGCAAGAAGCATTAAATGTCTAAGAAGACATGAAGGTTATCCTAGGAGGTAAGGGTTAAGGTTAGGTTACGGTTATCTAATGGATAAAGCTTTTACCCAAGGGGTAATTTCTTGTGCAAGGGTTAAATGGATAACCAGGGTTAAAGCCTTGAATGCTTGATGAGACCCTTGGGTTAGTTGAGGGTTAAGTTAGAGAGAAAGTATCTAACTTGGCAAGAAGGTTGAGTTAACCATTAATGGTTAGGAAGACTTTGGGGATAAATTTGTAAGAGTCCTTCCAAATTTGGGGGAGCTCAACAAGTTAGCTTGTTGAAGAAATAAAGCCTTTAATGCATTTAGAAGACTTTCTTCCAAATTTGAGAAGTGACCTCCTCAAACTTAGTGAAACGATAGAATAAGAGGGATTAAGGCTAATTAATTAAGATCAAATGGGTTCTAGAAGGATAATTAGGAAGCAGATGTAGGGAAATGCAATTGGATGGAGGAGAAGGATTTTAATTAAAATAAAATTGATTTATTTCAACAAAAATAGATGCAACTTGCATAAATACAAGTGGGGGATTTTAATAAATAAAATAGATTTATTTGTTTGCAATGATCAATTTAATTAAAAAGGGAAAAAGGGGAATTAATTTAATAAAGTGATTTATTTAATTAAAGGCTAGAAAAGGTTTAGGTGAATTTAATTAAATAAATTGAGTAATTCATTTAATCAAATAGATGAATGTGAAGAAATTAATTAAATAGAATTTAATTAAAAGGAGGAATGGGGTTAAAATAAATATTAAATATTTATTTAGGAAAGTGGTCAGATTTATACGTCTACATTTTGCCCCTCTTTGGAAGTGACGTGTGTGCACATGTTGATTCAAAGAAAATTTGTTGGATATGCTGCCAAAGTTTGATCGATATGATGCCTCAGATGTATATTTGATGAAAGATATTGATGATGCCCCCTTGAGAGATGAATTGAGAATTTAGTGAAAAACTATCAAGTTGATGAGCGTTTTTTAATTAATTACAATATGAGAATATTTACTATGTTGAATGCACATTATTGATTCATCTCCCAAAAATAATTTTGATAAGGTTAAAAATGACAAAGTAGGAATAAAATACATGCCCCACTTATTAACCTTTTTGATGTTACCCTATTAAAAGGTAAAAAGTGACTTTGAAAAATCATTTGCACACTTGTCTCTTTGTGATTGTGGCATTTGGAGCTCTAACGACGATGTTGATTCCATACTCCTCTCACCTATTTGAGTGCGTCAGGTGACATCGGAGACCCACTGCATATGGCCCACCACTAAGTGGCCAAAATTGATCCTCGCTTTTGGTTAATTTTATTTATTTTGCTCACATTTTTCTAATTTTGGGTCGGATTTTGCTGGTTTAGTGCATCAGGTAGGTTGTCTAGCGCATACGATAGGAGTTTTAGTACGTAAAAATCGCTAGGTAGGTTTAGTGTTTGAGGGTTAAATGGTAGCGCGGTCGGGGGGTAGGTTAGCGCGTAGGATGGTTTTAGCACATAGGGTATGCATAGAAGTGCAATGGGTAGGTCAGTTAGCGTATAGGATAACTTAGCGCGTTGGGTAAACAAGGTAGCGTAAATGGTGTGTCAGTTAGACCGTAGGATAGGTTTAGTGCATTGAGTGTGTTTTATAGCACATATGTGGCAGCTTGGCGCTTTGCAGCCCTAATTTAGCGTGTGGGGTCAAAAGTTGGAAAAAGTGTTGTGAAAAATGCATCGTGAGTTTAAACAGATCAGAGGGGTCTGTCGATTGCTCTAATATGGTTCATGATCCAATGTGAGTCCTTTGTTTGTGATGATGTTTGATTATGATATGTTGTTATATTACAATATGAGTTGGTGTTCGATATGGATCTTGTTTCGATATGAATTGCTTTTTGATATGGATTGTTGAGTTGATTTGAGTCTTGATTTCGATATGGGTTTGATTTCGATATGGGTCTTTCATTTTCGATATGAGTCCTTGATTTTTGATATGAGTCCTTGAGTCTGATTTCAATATGGGTCTTTCATTTTTTTAATGGGTTTTTGATGTTCGATATGGGTCCTTGATGTCCAATATGAGTCCTGATTTCGATATGGGTCCTTGGTTGTCGTTATGAGTCTGATTTTGATATGGGTCCTAGATTTTCGATATGGGTCCTTGATTTCGATATGGTTCTGATGTTCAATATGGTTTTGATTTTTGATATGGTTCTAATTTTTGATATGAGTCTTTTATTTTGATATGGGTCCTTGATTTTCGATATGGGTCCTTAAGTCTAATTTCTATATAGGTCTTGGATTATCGATATGGATTTTTGATATGATGCACTGATTGATTCATTGATTGATGTAAATATGTTTCTGATGTGCTTTCGAGATGCTTAACTTTTTCAAGTTGATTTTCTTTTGATTATTGATAGATTTGATGGAATTGAGAATTGATGATGGATATTTGTTGATTTGCAGTCAGAGCTTAGTGTTCTCCAGTCTCGAGAGAGATCTCTGAGGCCATGGACACATATCCCACATTTATCACAGGCTGACAGAGATGTGATTGAGAGATGTGGGATATCCTCTTTATTAGACATGCCTCAGTATATCATTAACCAAGGGTTATTGACAGTGTTGGCCGAGAGGTGGCACAGTGATACAAACACCTTTCACTTGGCGACTGGTGAGATAGTCACACCAGAGGATTGTTATCGGATTTTGTGGATTCATATGGTTGGGGCTTTGTTAACTTATGAGCAGACCGAGGAGGGTGGCATAGAGGCTCTCTAGCGCATCTTTTAGGATGATGAGATTATTGGCTATGAGATCCCGTGGCAGGATTTTTTGGGTTCAGGTTACACTTCGTTGCCATCGGTATTAGCAGGTTTCATTGGTGGGTTCTTGTGTCCTGACCGTAGGTCAAAGGGACTAGTCATTGGATGGGGATTTGTGTTGGAGGATATGGTGACACAGGGACGCAGGTTTGCATGGGGGTCATGTATGTTGGCCCATCTATACAGAGAGCTTCACCAGGTAGTAAATATGGGATATACTAGTTTATTAGTCAAGGTGGCATTGCTACAAATGTGGGCCTGGGAGTATATACTAGTGTCGAGGCCGCTTGTAGACAGGGATAGACCAATTGGTCGAGCCTATGTTTATGGTTATACAGGTGTAGTTTTCCAGCGGGAGCTGGGCAAACTAGATCATTGGCGGAGGGTGTTGGATGATATTGATACGGTCCTCTGGAGACTATATATGGATTGTGAGGTGTGGGCAGAGGACGAGTGAGAGATTCCCTTGTATATATGTTGAGGTACTTGATTGGGTGGACTCCCTTTATTATTGAGTGATTATTGCAGAGTCGCGTCCATTGCCAGTATGGTAGACAGCAGGGGATGCCAGAGGGAGCTTGCTTGTATGTGTGTCAGCGACAGGATGTGCCTGAGTGGGGACCGACCCTAGATAGTGGAGCAACTATAGAGGAGTATATATCACTGGCAGGATAGATCTTGGATTATGGGGTCAGGGTTGTGGATACTGGGATGACGGAGGAGTTCTCCACCTACTTTGTGGCACATGCAGTGGCACGCATATCTGATCCGGTAGAGCTGTTGTCAGCTTTTGATGATGAGGAGGAGGAGGAGCCACATAGGTGGGGGGGAGCCAGACAGAGAGAGGAAGATGAGGGAGAGGAGGTAGGAGAGGGAGGTGGAGCTGGTGGTGGAGGAGATGGAGGTGGTGGAGGAGGAGGTGGTCTCATTCTTGGTGTTGGTGGGGATGGTAGGGTAGGTGCGGTGTTAGCTGTAGTGGGAGGGATGGAGGATGATAGGTGACCTGCCCAGAGGAGGAGATCTAATGTTCTACCTCCACCGATGCCTCGAACAGGGATAGGTGTGGGTGGGACCACGACACAGGTACCCATTCAGATCAGGGTGCCCACCCATCGACAGGATTCTGAAATCAAAGCGCTACAGGTCTCAATGCAGTAGTTCAAGGCATAAGTTTTAGCATAGCAGCGATAGATTACGCAGGTTATCGTAGAGTGGGATATGGAGATAGAGCGTTTGGGCTAGGCAGAGGCCCTTGCTGACAGGTTAGAGAGAGCCACAGCTGGTGCCCCAGTTCGCAACACACTGAGAGAGATACAGTACTCGGCCAAGGAGGCCAAAGTATTATAGGCATTTATACAAGGAGGTGGTCCCTCGAGATCACAGAGCTCCTAGCTATGTTGCAGTGACATCTAGTCGATCTATCCATATTCATATGAGGACAGAGAGAAGAGGTGTTACGGGGCCTGCCCGACGTGACTTGGTGGAGATCCAGGAGTTTGGACATCCCTTGTTAGACCGTCGACCTCAAGAGATAGTCATACCTAAGAGACCTGTCTCTATTGTATTTGATCATTTTTCTTGTATTTTGACAGACATGATATCCCTTGTACATTTCGACCATTTTTGAGATATATATATATATGGCACTTATTTTTTTGATCCACATGTGATGTTCTTATTGATGATGATTGATTTATGATGCATTATGTTTTGATATGATGATTCTATGAGGATGATTAGATTCTTAGATAATAATGGTGTTCTTGATCTTTTGATTATGATGTGAATGCATGATTCATGATGGAATGGGTGATAATATGACGATGTATTGTTGTGATTACTTTGATATGAGATGTATGATAAAGATAATGATTGTGAGATGTATCTTGAAAATGAGATGTATGATAATGATAATGATGTGAGATGTATCTTGGAAATGACATGTATGATAATGATAATGATGTGAGATGTATCTTGAAAATGAGATGTATGATAATGATATGCAACTAAATGCAATATTAAAATGATATGCAACTAAATGATAATGTTAATTATGTCATTGTCATTCCCGTTTAGTCACTTGTTTGTGCTCTTTTTGTCATCATTGAGATTTTCATATGTTGAAATTTAATACAAGCATCATGGTATAATTGAACCATAATGACCTAAGTAAAACTTACATGGATGTTTTGATATTGCAAGATGGCACAAGCATCAAGGTATAATTGAATCAAGATGACCTGAGTGTTGCTTGCGTAAAACAGACAAGAGTCAACTAGTTTTATGTGAAAAGTGGAAAATGTCTTCAATGATATGTTTCCAATCATGTCTCAAGATAAATTTGCATCATACAAATGATCCCCTCATAGATAGAAAACCAAAGAAAATACCAGATTCCTTCGTTGCTTCTCTAGCTCAGTGCATCCTTGAGTGGATCAGGAGATCTAATGATTCAGAAATCAAGGTACAAATTGTCAAAACTTCATGCTGAATGAAAACAAATCATAATTTAGAAAAATCATCCATCGTGTGTGTGTTAAAGTTGCAGTTGGATAATGATCCTATTTTCTAGCCTGATGAGCAGTTTTGACAATGATTTTGTAGTATGTTGTGATCCTTGTTTGTTGTCTCAATGCCAAAGTGAGAGGAATGTTGTCCCCAGTCATGTATATTTGTCGATGTGGATATATACATTGATCACCAAGCCATGGTGGGATATGGTATGGATAATTGTTTTAGATAGTCAAGGACATTGACTATGCTAAGTATGTTCGGGATAATGTTGCATGTATAAGTGTTTGGTGATGGTTATCAGCTGAGACTAGATGGATCAAATATATGAGTACTAATAGATAGAGGATTTGTTCTCTTACAAATAGTGCTTGTTGTCAGGTTTTCACTACTTGTTTTTATTGCACTTTTTTTAT
Organism: Cryptomeria japonica; assembly: GCF_030272615.1. Lineage (NCBI taxonomy): Eukaryota > Viridiplantae > Streptophyta > Pinopsida > Cupressales > Cupressaceae > Cryptomeria > Cryptomeria japonica. Next base: position 368,080,879 of record NC_081406.1, on the reverse strand, counting down.
TTGTTTTTTATTTTTTTGTATTTTTTTGTATTTTTCTGATTTTGTATTTTTTTTTGTATTTTTGCTTGATCTGTGCATTGGATGACTCAAGTGTAGAACTTCTCCAGATAGATTTTGTTGGTTGGTTTGTCGAGCGTTTCCCCTTCTGAATTTGACAACTGATATTCTCTTGATCCATAGGGTGATATGATGACAAAGGGACCCAACCAGTTAGGTTCAAACTTCCCCTTCTTTTTTCGATCTTGCTGATTTCTGGGATTTTATTTTAGTACAAGATCACCGATTTTGAAAGCCCTTGGGATGACTTTGTGATTGTAACTTTTTCACATTTATTGTTGATATGCCTTGAGATGATCATAGGCCCGTTGTCATTTTTCATCAAGAAGCTCTAGTTTCTGCAGCTTGTTTACTCGATATTCCTCATCTAGTACGAGGCCCTTCAAAGATACTCAGAGAGATGGAATTTCTACCTCAAGAGGTAGAATTGCTTCTAAAACATATACCAATGAATATGGTGTAGCTTTTGTAGGTGTGCAGATGCTTGTTCTATAGGCCCAAAGTGTTGGATTGAGTTGTACATGCCAATCCTTGCCAACATCATTTATTGTTTTCTTGACAAATTTCAGGATTGTTTTGTTTGATGCCTCTACTTGACCATTCCCCTGTGGGTAGAATGGTTTGGAGAATCAATGTTGTATTTTGAATCATTCGCAGAGCTCTCGCACATCTTGATTCTTGAAAGAACGTTTGTTATTTGTGATGATGGAACTGGAAATGCCATATTTGTAAATGAGATAGTTGAGGATGAATGATGAGATCTATTTTCCGGTTACGGTGGTCATTGGGATTGCTCCGATCCATTTGGTGAAGTACTTCATGGTAGTGATAATGAATTTATGCCCATTTGAAGAGGAAGGATTAATTTTCCCTACCAAATCAAGTCCCCATTAACAGAATGGCCAAGATGTGGTGAACGGTTATAGCTCATGTGCTAGTGCATGGATAAGGTTGTCGTAAATTTGACATTTATGGCATTTCTTAGTAAATTGATAGGACTCTCTTTCCATTATCGGCCAGTAATATCCCATTCTTAGAAGTTTCTTGGTGAGAGTAGGACCACTTGAATGCATACCACAGATACGTTTGTGAAACTCATTTAAGGCAGAGTCGTATTCATTATGATTGAGGCATTGAAGAAGAGTACCATCTAGACCTCAGAGGTAAAGTGTGTCAGTGGTTAAGGTATAGCGGACAGCTTGCCGGATGAAGCTATTTTTTTTATTGTGAGATAGGTCGGGAGGGAGAGTATTATTTTTGAGATAATCATAGATCTTCCCATATAGAGGGGAATCAGAACCGGTTAGGGCACAGATGACTTGGGATGCGGAATTGTCATAGGCTGGGGAAAACAACTGCTCTACCAGGAACTCGTAACAACTCTGTTTATATGTAGTTTGCAGCAGTGAAGCGATAGTGGCCATTACATCGGCAACAATGTTGTCTAATCTTCGAATTTGCTCAAAGGTGATGTGCACAAAGTACTTTTTGAAATCATCCACCATTCTCTTGTAAGGCATTAGTTTATCATCCTTTGTTTGATAAGCATCATTGATCTGGTTGATAACTAATTGAGAATCCCCATAGACTCTCAATTTTGTGATTCTCCATTCCACAACCACCTTGATTCCTGTTACAAGGGCTTCATGTTCAGCAATGTTTTTGGTGCATGGAAACATTAGTCTATAAGATCTTGGAATTGTGTGCCCCTCTGGAGTGATGAACGGTATGTCGGCACCCGATCCATGTTGTGTATAGGATCCATAAAATATAGGGTCCATTGCTTGGGTGTGATAGTGAGTACATCCATGTCTATAAATTCCACCTGTAGTGGTTGTTGGTCTGGTAGTGGTGCTTTTGCCATTTGATCTGTAATTACTTGTCCTTTGATAGCCCAACTTTCTGTGTACTGGATATCAAACTCACTCAGAATCATGACCCACTTAGCTAATCATCCTGTGAGAGCTGCCTTGCTGAGTAGATATTGGAGAGGATAGATTTTTTCTACCAGCTTGATTGTGTGCGCTAACATATAGTGGCGGAAATTTTGAGAGGCAAACGCCACTGCTAAGCAAGCCTTCTCAATGAATGTATAATTCACTTCATATCCGTTCAAATTCCTGATGATGTAATAGATAGCCTGGTTTTTTCCTACTAGATCTTCTTGTGCTATTAGTGCCCCCAATGATACTTTTGTTGTTGATATATTGAGAATGAGTGGCTTGCCTGCTATCGGAGGTACCAAAACAGGTGGATTCATCAGATTTTGTTTGAGATGGTGGAATGATTCCGCACACTTGTCTTCCCATTTGAAAGGTATATTCTTATGAAGTAAATGATTGAAAGGAAGACATTTATCTGCTAGCTGAGCAATGAACCCTCCAATGGATTGCATTCATTCATGAAGAGATTTGAGTTGCTTAACGTTTTTAGGAGGTGGCATCTCTATGATAGCCTAGACCTTTGTTGGATCTACTTCGATGCCCTTTTCTGATACAATGTAGCCCAGCAGTTTGTCGGATGTGACCCCGTAGATGCACTTCTTAGGGTTTAGTCTGACATTGAATTGCTCCAATCATTGAAATATTTTATCTAATATGCCCAGGTGTTCTGCTCGGGTGAATGATTTAGCTAGTAAATCATCCATATAATCCTCCATGAAAGTATGCATCATATCATGGAAGATTGTTGTCATGGCTCTTTGATAAGTTGCACCAACATTTTTCAAGCCAAAAGGCGTGACGTTCCAATAGTACGTTCCCCATGGGCAGGTGAATGCAGTTTTATCTTGATCCTCTAGGGCTATCTTGATTTTATTATAGCCAAAGAAGCCATCCATTAATGATAACAATTTGTGGCCCATTGTTAGATCCACAATAATGTCAACGCTTGGCAAGGGAGAGTCATCCTTTGGATATGCTTTATTGACATCCCTAAATTCTGTGCATATTCTGATACTTTTGTCAGGTTTTGAAACTGGTACAATGTTTGAGATCCATTCAGCATAGTCTATAGGCCAGATGAATCTGACACCTAACAACTTCTTTAGTTCTGCTTTGACCAATAATGTCACATGTGGATTCATCTTTCTTAATTTCTACTTGTCTGGTTTAGCTCCAAGAGTGATGGATAAGTGATGCATAATTAGATTTGGATCTACCCCTGGCATGTCAGCATAAGACCAAGCAAAATTGATTTGCTTTTCCTTGAAGAATTTGATAAAATCCGGTTTTTCTTTTGTTGTGGGTGATTCTGCCAGATGTATGGTTTTGACTGTTGCTTCAGTGCTGATGTTTATTGATTGAGTTTTCTTAATCAATATTGGTGACCTTTCTTGATAATGCTTAGAAAGAGTGTCAAGTCTCCCATCTTTAGGTGCCTCCAAAAGGTTTTCACCTTCAAATACATCCTTTATTTTTACTTTTTTGTGATCTAATACTGCCATTGACTGGTTTTCACCATTATATCCATTGTTTATTTCATTTTTGTGACTGAGAGACTTTGCACTCCCCTGATTGCAGATATCATTATTTTGTTCACTCGTAGAGCACTTTTCTGGGTTGACTAAGCACGGGTATTGGACAATGGATTCATCATTTGGGAATATTGGTATATCATGACATTCGGGTTCTTTCCAGTCTATGAGATCAGGATATATGAGCGGTAAGGAGTCATTTGGTGGGTTAAGATCAGTTGATGTAATTGTCATTATAGAGTCATCGTTATAGTCATTTGGGATACTAGTGAGGTCTATAATATTTTTGAGGTCTTCGATGGTATTCTCCTCAATATTGCCTTGTTCACATTGTCGTTGCTTGTTCTCACTATCTTCGTAGATATGGTAAGGTCCGAATTCAAACAACCGATATCTTAAACCTTGTCCCTCCTGAGAAAGGGGTGTGTATGCGTGGATGGTATCCACCTTAATATCTTTAGTAATATCATAACAACTATCCCTCAGATTCATTGGAATCGATTTCAGAATCACTGTCCCAAGTTACCTCGTTGTATTTGGCAGGTATGTTGTATGGTGAAAAATGATCACTGATAATTGACACCAGTTTAGTAGCTTGTTCTGATTTGAGGTCAGTGCTTTCTTGTACTCTTTCCATTTGTTCGTACATCGTTTCCCTTCTATGAGTAGAAATTTCTTTAGGCGGTGGCTCCACCTTGGTTTGATCAGGTTCTTATACATGATGTACTTTCTTATAAGAAGCTTCTTCTCTTTGAATATCAAATTCTTCTTGGCATTTTTCATTTTCTTGATGCTTTTGCTCATTCCTTGTCATTTCTGCCACTTGGTGTAGTGCTTCTTTCCATGAGTCTTCATTATATTTTTTCTTTGCTCTCCACTGGGTTTTTTGTTGGTGATTTTGCTTTTGCCTAGGCGGAACATGTTGTTCATACCCAAGTCTTGTTTTGTCTCTTACAAATTGTGAAGGAAGTTGCAATGGTTCAATAATGCCTTCTTGGCACTTGCCAATAAGTCATCTTCCTTTGTATCCCATTCATTGCAAGATCCGGAACCCATTTCCAAATTATTTTGTTGGTACGACCACTTCTATGGTAGCATCTCTGACTTCTTCTTCATCCTTGTATAGCCAACTAAGGATGTCTTTCTCTTCTGATTCATCAGCCAATGTGCCTAGTTGGATAAATTTACCATCAAACTTGGTGATGGGTTGTGTTGCCTAATGTCTTGATGTGGAAGGTTGTCCATAATATTTTTGTGATGTTGATAATTTAAATAGACATAAGGGTTCAAAGGAGTACTCCCCCATGCCTTGGTCCTTTATTTTCATCTTTTGCTTGAAGTCTACGGATAGAGACTTGAGTTCTTCTTGATGATTGGATGTTGAGGAAGCTTGGGCCTCCCTGTTCTGTGAAACCAGGCTATCTTGAGCTGCCCCCATAGCATTGCAAAAAGGGTTAATATCTGCAGATATTGAAATTTCTTGTTCATTGTAGGGGAACTTAATACATTGATGGTACGTGGAAGGCACCGCTTGCATTTCATGGATCGATGGATGACCCAATAGTATATTGTATGTCACTTCTATGTCCAAGACTTGGCACATGTTGACTCTTTGTACAGGACCTACTTGAATGGGTAGTATTACAATTCCTTCGGACAATCTCTCTTTGACATCATAGGCTTTGACGGTGATTTTCTTTTTTGGACCAATAGACTACTCAAAGAATCCCAATGCATGGATAAGCTTTAAAGTACAGATATTGAGACCAGCTCCTCCATCTATTAACACTCTTTTTACTTGATGTTTATAGACTAAGACTTCGATATGGAGCGGGGTGTTATGCGGATGATTCAAAGAGACATCATCGTGTTCAAAAAAAGATATGTTGTGTGGAACCGTCATATGGGCCACCATGGCTTGGAATCTATCAATACCCAGATTATTTGGAACAGTTGTTTCGGTAAGTGCTTTCTCCAAGATATCCTTGTGTTTTGGCAAAAGTTTGAGCAACTCAAGTATAGATATCTGAGTGGGAGTTCTTCGTAGTTGATCAACCAAGTTATATTGAGTCTTGGGGAGAGTTGTCGATGTTCATGTGTTCCCTCTCAAGACATATTTTTGCGCTCTAGTTGTCACATTTATCGATGCATGTTCTTGTTTATCCTTGATTTTTTATGGCATTTACTTGGTTGTCATATGTCAATATGTGATTGATGGTGTTTTCATATATATGATTAATACGGGATCCTTTGGTATTGTTTGATGTTGATGCGCCTCCTTTGTCGTAAGTTGGAAGAGGATTTTTGAAGGCTTCATGGTCACCATTTGTTTTGTGACCATCAACTGTTAAATCGCCCCTGACTATCATGTCCTGAACTATGTTTTTCAGCCTCATGCAATCATTTGTGTTATGCCCTTTATTTTGATGAAAATCACAATAATGTGAGTCATTCCACCAAGGTGGTTTGACTTAGGGTTCAAAGTTGCTTGTGGCTAGCAATGTGTTGATCTTATTTGCCAATAGCTCTCAAAATGTTGATTCTAAGGTTTGTCCTAATGGCATGTATATTCATTGATACGAGAAAGTATTAGTGTTGCCTCTTTGGTTTGTGTTGTTTCCATGGTTGGTGTTGTTGTTGCCTTGATGATTTTTGTTGGTGTTTGACGTTGAAGCTCCTTGGTTGGTATTTTGTTGATAAGTGTTAGTGCCTTAAGTAGCACTCTTTTGATCGTTATTGGATGGTGGGTTACCTGATAAAGTCAACACTAGTTGTTTAGACTTCATATTGTTGGCATCAATTACCCCATTATTAACAATGTTTTTATTCCTTGTCCAAAATATGGATTTTCCTGAATTGTTGTTATTGTTTCGATTGTTAAAGGTGTTATTGTTTGATGAATTAACACCCTCCTTAAAGAACTTCAATGTTCCTTTCTTGATGGAAGCTTCCTCTACTTGAATACCATTTTTTATCAATTTTTCAAAAGATGGTATGCATTATAGTTTGAGTTGATAACTCATCTCACTATTCAGGTTGTCAATGAAGATTTCGATCTTTTCCTTTTCAAGCACATCTCGGGGATATCTGGAAACCATGTGCCTCCATCGTTGTAGAAACACCATGAATGTTTCATTCCTCTTTTGTTTTGTGTTACACACATCCAACATGGTGATTGTGTGTTGGATGTTATAGGAGTATTGTGTTATGAATTTGTTTACCAACTCATCAAAGGATCTGATGGGAGGTGTAAGTTTAGACAACCACTCCATTGTTTGTCCTCCCAAACTTCTTGGGAATGATCTCATTAATTATGTGTCATTGTGAGAAAACTATAAGCTCATGGTACAAAATTCTCGAATGTGATCACGGGGATCACTCTTACCATTGTATTTGTCATACTTTGGTATATTTGAATTTGGGGGAAAAGGTACCATGTTCAATCTCCTATCAAAAGGATAAGGACATATTTTGTCCAAGGAGTATCGTACCATGGTTCCTTGTTGCATGTCCTGCATTTGCCTTTGAAGTGTTTGAAGTTGTTGTGTAAGAGTATCCATGGGTGCATTTGTCCTTCGATGAGGAGATTCCCCTCATTCATTAAGATTGTCCCGATTGCATGCATGGTCTTGTTCGTGAGTGTTGTCTTGTTCATGGGTATGGTTTTGTATGTTTTCTTGATCTTGTGCCTCTTCTTCTCTTTGTTGTTCTTGATAAGCATAGTTTCTTGATCTTGTTCTTTAAATTCTCTCATCTATATTCCTTAAGTTTTTTGTGTTTAAATCCTCAGGAATATTGACTCCTTTTCTAGTTAACATGAGTAGATATTTTTCCTTATTTGCTTCTATAAGTCTTTCTACGAGTTTTTGGAAAGATGCATTCTCTTGACATTCATGGAGAAGTTCTTCGGTGATCTCTGTTTCTCCCATACTTGCATATTCATCAAAAGGATTGGACAGTCTACGACTCATACTTGATTCGGGTTGTGATTTCTTCCTCTTGTTTTTCTGAGATCGAGTGACAGTGGGCATTAATATCTCTACCATAATGAATTATTGTTCTTCCATTGGGGTTCTTGGTGGAGTTGGTGGCTCAAGACGAGATTCGTTATAAGTGATAAGGAACTTTGGGAACAAAGTGGGGTTAATCCTTCCTCCATTGTTTAGGCATTGGTTGAATGTCACTTTTTGAATGTAAGCCCTACTTCTCAAAGGTTTTTTGTCAAATTCGTTTGTTTTTCCTTGGATATACAACTGCATATGACGCAAGAATGTGCGATGTGATTCAAAGAGTTGACGGTTGATATAGAGAAATATATTCCTTTTGATAAGTGTCTTAGAACTAGGTTGTCTCTTCTTCAACTTAGTCTTTTGATGAAGACTTCTTCTTCTCAAAATATGAGGAGTGGTCACACACAAATGATCAAATGTTGATGTTGATGTTGATGTTGATGTTGGATATGGATACTTAGTTTTGAAAACTCAAGTTTACTTTATCAAGTAGAGGTTTAGTTCGATTCGCCTCCATGACAAAGTGTGTCAAATGAGTCAAGTTTCCTGATGTGGAAACTTAATTTGACAACTTGAGGACCTAACTAGGTATTGTTTTGATAGGATTCGTTGGATGATGGAACTTTGATCACTATTTTGATACTCCTTAATTTTGTTGGATGAAATCTGATCTCAAGCTAGTTGAAGATTTGAAAACCTTTTCTAAGAGTGCTTTGTTGGATTTGGAATTTTCTCACTTATGATTTCCTTTTTGAAGTTTCATTGTTGGATTTGTCAAAGGATGCAAAAGGGTATCTGAAACTATTGATAAAAAATTTCCAAAGTGACTGGTTTGCTCCCTGTTTTTCACTAATTTTGGCCATGCGCTAAGACAAAGACCCGATGCGCTAAAGGATGTTCTCAAAGCACTACAGAATGTTCACTATGTGCTATGTTGCCTCTCCAATGCATTATTTCAGATTGTTTGATAATAAAATTGATGGATAGGTTATGCACTAATATGTCCCTGTAACGCGCGGATGTTTGGTATGAAAGCACTATAATATGATTTGAACGCGCTAGGCTGATGCTTGTATGCGCTACAATGATGTTGGCAAGCGCTATTTGAATTCTCACTGGCATGATAATGATTATGCACTAATGTGAGTGATAAAAATGCTAGTTGTTGGTTGAAATGTGCTACTGGATGGTTGGGATGCGCTAGGTTGTTGCCCCTATGTGCTAACTGTCTTGATTTCTCCATTTTTGGTGTTTTTGCTCTGATATTGAGAAATGATTTCTATGTTTTGATGGATGATTTTCTGAAAAATGACTTGACAACATAGCAGATAGAAGAGATAACAACTTGTCTATGTTAAACAAATAGTGTATGTTCTTTTGAGGATGTTTTTGAATCCCCAATGTTTTCACTGGTTTGGACTACAAAAAGACAGATCAAGCAGACTCTTTATTCAAGGGTCATTGACAAAATCATAGCCCACTAGTCTCGATACTCCGTCAGCTCAAACAGCCTTGTCACCCCCTAGAGGGTGCCCATTTTTTTGCCTTTTCCCATAAATTAACCCAAAGTGAATTGCTTCACAATTGAGTAGTTATCTTGGGAGATATATGGTGAGTGATCTTGGGGGAGGATTCTTCTCCACCCTTGCACTATGATACTGCCAATGTTTGGCAATTGACTCGGCTCAAAGTTTCTAATGCTAAGGTTCGTAATCAAGCTTTCATTCAGTCTTCAGTGATAAACTCCCTTGGGAGGCTTCCCAACCTTTAGAACAAATGCTTTGCGTATCTTAAAGACACTAAGGGAAGACTAATCGCTGAGAAAAACCATTGAAGGGGACTTTCGTCAGCCTCCACATTTGATTATAGTGGGTTGGAACACTTGGCAATAAAGTCGTTTCCCACTTAGGTCGTTCCCCTCTCACCAACCATTAATGGCACCCTATGGGAAACTCGGGAGGGAATGCCTTCTAAAGGATTTAAGTTCTTGAAGTAAAAGAAAGCATAAAAGAGTGGTTTGGTTTTTTGGTCACCCAATTAAGGGGAGAGAATATACCTACCACTTTCGAGACAAGGAAAACAATGTTCTTTTTAACTTTCAAAGCAATGATTAGCTAGGATCTATTTGGAGATGTTTCTCCAACAAGCATGGTGTTCTTTTTACCCCACAAAGCAATTTGTTGTCTAACTAGGAAATTGAAATCATGGTCAACAAAAAGTAAAGCACGTTTACTTGAAATGGAAATCGCTTTGCAAAATAAATGGAAAAATTGATTGTTTTTTACCTTTGCAAGAAAATAAAAATTTGTTGTTCTTTTTAGAACCCAAAATGAAGTGTTTTCCCTAATCTTGCAAGAAAGTAAATGTGTTTGATTTGTTGTTCTTTTTACCTTGCAATGAGGTTCTTTTTAAGCCCAAAAGAAAATTTGATTTGTTTTAAGCCCAAAATAAAATGAGATTTTTTTTAACCAAAGGGAAATGAGTTCTTTTTAATCCAACTTGAAAAGATAGAAAGAAATCAAAATTCCCAAATCTAAATCTTCCAACCTGCAGGAAATGATTAGTAACATGCAATAAAAGGAAGTTAGTGAAAAATCAAAACTTTAGGTGGCCTTACACAAGCCTAATTTTTCTAACCCTGTTACAAACCTTATTTTTCTCTGTCAGAGTTATGCGCTAAACTTTTGCACAAATGCGCTACAGAATGGTATAAAAGTGCTAAAGATGACTCCTACGTGCTACTCTGGTGCCTGAATGCGCTATGTTGATACTTCTATGCATAAAAAAGAAACAGAGAAGGTTATGCGTAAAAAAGAAATAGAGAAGGTTATGCGCTAAAAGGAAGTTCAGAAGCGCTGAAAAACAAGTCCTACGTGCCAAACGGTGTGATGAATGCACTACAATTTTCCATAGATGTGCTAAAGTATACTCCAGATGCGCCAAAAAGGTATTCCAGCGTGTTAGCGATCCTTGTCCTACACAAAAAAATGGTGTTATTTTTGGGATGAGCCCCACAGTGGGCGCCAGAAATGTATGTGTAAAAATGCATTGACGAAAATGAATAAATCAAATCCAAAAGACCCACACACCAATGAGACTCTTGGTCCAAGTATATGAACTAACTAAATTAGTTCGACTTCCCAAGGGGTGTCTCATTGTTCTCTATCTCACAGGATCCCTAAAGCCAATGTTTTGCTCTCAGATCATTGAACACGTGACCTAGGAATGACAACTCCAAGAACGAGTGATATTTGATCTACATGCATGAATGCATTCTAAGATCTATATGATGTTAAAACTATGATGATTAAGCTTAAAATGAAGATAGTGATATAATAAAAGATTGACAAATTATCCTAACATGATATACTATCCTAGCATGAGTATTCTATGATATGAAAATGCTTCTAAATGCTATGATGATATTCTAACAAAGAGAGGCTAAAAATGCTTAGTAATTAGACTATAATGTAGATGCGTGAAACTTGGATTGATATGAAAATGAGGAATGAGATCTCTATTTATAGGGAAAATAGGGCAATGGATGGTCAAGATTGAATAATCTTAACAAGGGTCAGGATTGAGTGTTAATCAATCCATGTTTACAATTCTCACCAATGAAATGGTGACAATTGTCAGCAAAGGGTTGCTTGAGAGGAGATGCAAGAAGCATTAAATGTGTGAGAAGACATGAAGATTACCCTAGGAGGTAGGGGTTAAGGTTAGGTTAGGGTTATCTAATGGATAAAGCTTTTACCCAAGGGATAAACTCTTGTGCAAGGGTTAAATGGATAACCAGGGTTAAAGCCATGAATGCTTGATGACACCCTTGGGTTAGTTGAGGGTTAAGTTAGAGAGAAAGTCTCTAACCATGCAAGAAGGTTGAGTTAACCATTAATGGTTAGGAAGACTTTGGGGACAAATTTGTTAGAGTCCTTCCAAATTTGGGGGAACTCAACAAGTTAGCTTGTTGAAGAAATAAAGCCTTTAATGCATTTAGAAGACTTTCTTCCAAATTTGAGAAGTGACCTCCTCAAACTTAGGGAAATGATAGAATAAGAGGGATTAAGGTTAATTGATTAAGATCAAATGGGTTCTAGAAGGATAATTAGGAAGCAAGTGAGAGATGTAGGAAAATGCAAGTGGATGGAGGAGAAGGATTTTAATTAAAATAAAATTGATTTATTTCAACAAAAATAGATGCAACTTGCATAAATACAAGTGGGGGATTTTAATAAATAAACTAGATTTATTTATTTGCAAGGATCAATTTAATTAAATGTAAATTTAATTAAAAGGGGAGAAAGGGGAATTAATTAAATAAAGTGATCTATTTAATTAAAGGCTAGAAAAGGTTTAGGTGAATTTAATTAAATAAATTGAGTAATTCATTTAATCAAATAGATGAATGTGAAGAAATAAATCAAATAGAATTTAATGAATAGGAGGAATGGGGTTAAAATAAATATTAAATATTTATTTAGGAAAATGGTCAAATTTATACGTCTACAGATATTAGACATATAATTAATTTTACAATTTCAAATAGAGTTAAAGCCATAATCAAGTTTATAATTACAAATATGATAAGTGTTAGATTTAAGGTTTCACTTAGGGTTAGGATTAGGGAGCTAGACTAAATTTTGGATTACATTTAGAATTAGGGATAGGTTTACAATTAGAGTTATGATAAATATTATAATTAGGGTTTTGATTAAGTAAAAGCAAGTATTTGAAAGGTACCCAAACCTTGTACAAACCAGCAAAACAAATTAGCTATAAAAAGTGCCTGATCACTACAAAAAGACAAAATGACTTGAAGAGAGGAAAATAGATTTGAAAGGTAAACTGATCAAAATATAACGAAATAAACATACAGAATGCTAAAATATCATTAAAAGACCATTTCACCTTGCTATTTTACCTTCTCCTTCGGATTGAGTTTGATGAAGTGAAGGCGCCCCTTGATAATGCTCCACTTGATGTGCTCCTTTGATTGTTGGATGTGGATGGCTCTCCAATATTGTGCACAAATGATTAGGATGAATGATAAGGATGAGATGATCAAGTTGCCAAGATGATTTCCTGGGCTCAAAAGGGCAGCATAAGCTTACTGGATTTCAAGATGTTTTGAATGAAGGGATGGAACCCTATTTTATAGGAAGAGGAGAGGAAAATGGATGGCTAGGATGAATTTGAGATGAAGGGCTAAGATTTACTTGTGAGGTCACACAAGGTCCAAGAGAGGGTGTGGAGACCAAGAAATATGCCTTAAAGGCATTTCGTATCTCCACACTCTACAAGATGCATTGGAGGAATTAAAAATTCTCCAAAAACGGATATTATGGGGATTAGAAGAATAAAAAGAAATTAAAAATTCCTTGGGAGAGGGAAATGCCTAGAGGAATGTGAGATTTTGAAAATCTTACATTCATCTAGAAAAAGAGCATTTAAAGCTAGTGGCTGGATGAAAGGACAAAGAGTTGACTTTGTGGCTAATCATGATGATTAGCCATTAATGACTCATTAGGAGGGGAATTAGAGGAAATGTTAGGTGGGATTTATATTTGTAGGAGAATTTGACTAGGAGAGAGAATGAGTGGAGGGAATAAAAAATTAGAAGAATAATGTTTAAGTGAGTTTAGGGAGTTTCTAGAAGAATTTATTAGGTTAATGATGAATTAAGAAGATGATTTGTAGGAATCATGTAGGTTAACTAATTAATTGAAATTAATTAGCTAAGAGGAAGATTTGTGAGGATTTGATTTTTTAGAAGAATAAAGAAAGGGATTGATTTATTAAATAAATCAATCATATGCTATAGTGACAATATTAATTATATTTAATTAATATTGAGAAGAATTTTAATTAACATAATTAATTAATTAATTATGTGAGGAATTAAAAATAATTAAAATAATTATTTTTAAGTGTCTACATTTTGCCCCTCTTTGAAGCGAGGTGTGATGACACATTGATTCAAAGAATAATCTTGTTTTGATGTTGATATTGGTTTGATAGGATGCCCCGGCTCTTGATTTATAGATTACGGTATGGTGATGCCCCCTCGGGAGATCAATTGAGGTATTTGATCTTTGGAGTTTTGCAAAATTGATATCCCGATAGATTTGATTTGATTCGATTGATAAGATCTAGATTCAGTCTGGTTTCAAGAAGAATTCATCCTGTATAAGACAAAGATGATCAAAGTGTCTGGTTTCAGGAAGGATTCATCCTGTATAAGACATGATTGATCACAATGTCTAGTTTCAGAAAGGATTCATCCTGTATAAGACATGATAAGAGCGTCTGGTTTTAGGAAGGATTCATCCTGTATAAGACATGATTGATCACAACGTCTGGTTTCGGGAAGGATTCATCATGTATAAGACGTGATCAATCACAACAAATGTCTGGTTTCAGGAAGGATTCATCCTGTATAAGACATGATCAGAGCATCTGGTTTCAGGAAGGATTCATCCTGTATAAGACATGATCAGCTCATCTGGTTTCAGGAAGGATTCATCCTGTATAAGACATGATCAGATCACAACGTCTTGTTTCAGGAAGGATTCATCCTGTATAAGACATGATCGATCACAACAAATGTCTAGTTTCAGGAAGGATTCATCCTATATAAGACATGATCAGAGCATCTGGTTTCAGGAAGGATTCATCCTGTATAAGACATGATCAGCTCGTCTGGTTTCAGGAAGGATTCATCCTGTATAAGACATGATCAGATCACAACGTCTGGTTTCAGGAAGGATTCATCCTGTATAAGACATGATCAGATCACAACGTCTAGTTTCAGGAAGGATACATCTTGTATAAGACATGATCAATCACAACGTCTAGTTTCAGGAAGGATTCATCCTGTATAAGACATGATCAGATCACAACGTCTGGTTTCAGGAAGGATTCATCCTGTATAAGACATGATCAGAATCAAAATTGATTATGTGAGGAAAAAAAAGAAAAATAGAGGAAGAAAAATTAGGGTGGAAGGGATAAATGAGGAAGATATATGAAGTAGTCGTGAGGTATTTGGAAATAAGAATAAGAGATGCGAGACCGCAGAGGAAAATGGGGGCAATTGATAATTCCATGGGATTATTGAGTTTAGGATTTGATGGAATGATGGTGAGATTTTGTGCACAACAAATGTGGAGAGCCAACCTAGTTTGATGTTGCCCTGAGTGACTTGCACCACTGCTTATAGAAATCAGGATGCCATGAGAAACCCAGGGCGTGGACTGACTCTACAGACAAACGGGAATTTTTTGCACACAACAATGCAAGTGTTGAGAAACACTAATACAAAGTTGTGGGTTCGTGCAAGGAAACCCTCAAACACACTGATACCTCTTGTACACGAGAAGGTAAGTGTTGATAAACACTAGTACCTATTCGCCGGTTTATACAAGAAGGATCCAAAACATGCCATACTATGAAATATGCCCCAGTATGCACCTATCATAACATACCTGGATATGGAAGAACCCAGGCAGTCGTAAATAGTGGCAGTTGTAGGGCAAAAGATGCAAGCCTATATGAAAAGATCTAACAAAATCTAACAAGTCTCTTCCTTGCGACCAAATGATACCTCTTGCCAAGAGTAGAACTAGGATGGACTTGGGATTGTTTTTCAAGACTTCTTGAAGCTTATACAGAGGCATAAAAGCTCAGTTTCACTGGGACATTTCTTGTTCATGACTTAGGGGAAGACTCATCATCATACGCATGTTTTATTGGGAGCCGGAAAAGAAGGAATGTTGTGCATGGGTGGGCTGGATGGCAGATGATTTGTAGTATCGACATGATAGACAGTGGATCCGGTTATTTACCTTGGCGCCTGCATAGAGGTTTTCACCAAGATACTTGCCCATAGCGCCACGAATTGTTTTTCTTTCTTTTTCTAATTTTTTCTTTTTTTTTCTTAATTTTTTTGTATCATAAGGTGCCTGTTTGCCAGGTTTGCACCAAAGTGACAATTTTTTCAGGATCTTTTTTTTTTTTTGACAATTTAAAACTTTCTAAGGAATAAGCATAAAACCTTTTGAGGTGCATGATATTCATCGGATCATCCAAAGGATTGCCTTCAGGAGTAGCCAACTGATAAGCTCCTGATCCATATTTCGCTATGATTACATATGGTCCAAGCCAATTAGGCTCAAACTTGCCTTTCTTTTCTCTTTCTTGTAGATTTTTCTGATTCTCCATGAGGACAAGATCACCAACTTGGAATTCTCAGGTTCTGAATTTTTTATGATAACTCATGCGCAGACGGTTTTGATATACCTGGAGATGATTCAAGGCCTTGAGGCGCCTTTCATCTAACAATTCTAGCTCTTGTAAGCGGGCAATTTTGTATTCTTCCTCTGGTAGGATGTTTTGCAGCGATACCCTTAGAGAGGGGATCTCGATCTCAAGGGGAAGGATAGCTTCAGAACCAAATACTAGGGAATAAGGAGTGGCACCTATGGGGGTGCGGATGGAGGTGCGGTAGGCCCACAATGTAGGATGGATTTGGAGGTGCCAATCACGGCCCGCTTCATTGACTGTCTTTTTGAGGATTTTTATTAGGGTTCTATTAGAAGCCTCAGCTTGGCCATTGCCTTGGGGATAATATGGAGTGGAGAAGCGGTGTTGGATGTTGAATTTTTGGCAGAGTTCTTTGACATCCTGGTTTTTAAATTGTTTACCATTATCTGTGATGATAAATTTTGGGATGCCATATCGACAGATTAGGTAGTTCAGGATGAATTTGGATATTTGCTTGTCGGTGGTGAAAGTAAGAGGGATAGCCTCTACCCACTTGGTGAAGTATTCGGTGGCGGTGATAATGAATTTATGTCTGTTGGAAGATGAAGGGTGGATTTTCCCAATGAGATCAAGCCCCCACTGCGAGAAGGGCAATGGTGTAATGAATGGCTGCAATTCTTGTGACGGTGCATGAATCTTGTCACCATGTTGTTGGCAAGGGATGCATTTCTTCACATAGTTGTATGCATCTTCTTCCATTTTAGGCCAATAGTATCCTGTTCTCAAAAGTTTTTTAGCCAATGTGAGTCCACTTGAGTGTGCCCCACATATGCCCTCATGTACTTCGCGTAATGCCCATTCGGCTTCTTATTTATCTAAACACCTTAGGAGGGAACCATCAAAATGCCCTCTGAACAAGGTGTCTGCAAGGATGGTGTAACGGGCACATCGGCGGATGAAAGTTTGTTGTTGGGTTTTGGTGAGATGTGGGGGAATGGTGTTGTCTTTGAGGAAAGCGAAGGTTTCTTGGTACCAAGGGGACTCTGGACCAATGAGAACACACACCATTTCAGATTCGGGTAGGTCGTATGCCAGTATAAACAATTGCTCAACCAAGAACTCACACTTCTAACTATGTGCTGGCATTTGAAGGAGGGAGCCAATGGTGGCCATTGCATCTGCAGCCCTACTGTTTGTTCGTGGGATTTGATCAAACTTGATTGCCATGAAATGTTGCTTAAAATCTTCAACCATGGTACGATAGGGAAGGAGTTTATCATCTTTTGTCTGGTATTCATCATTGACTTGTTTTATGACGAGCTAGGAATCACCATAGACTTGTAATTCCTTTATTTTCCAATGGATAGCCAAGCATAAACCTGTGATGAGGGCCTCGTATTCTGCTATGTTATTAGTACATGCAAAGGCTATCTTGTATGATTTGGGGATGCCATCTCCTTGAGGTGTGACCAATAATATTCCTGCCCCCGATCCATTTTGAGTGTAGGAGCCATCAATATACAATTTCCATGTGGAGGATGTGGCAACAATCATAATGAACTCATCTGGTAATTCTGTGAGAAGAGGATGGTCGCCTGGAAGTAGAGTTTCAGCCAACTGATTTGCAATAACTTGTCCTTTGATTGCCTTTCTATCCACATATTCAATGTCAAACTCACTTAGAAGCATGACCCATTTAGCCGTTCTGCCAGTGAGAGCAACTTTTGACAGGAGATATTTAAGTGGATCAATTTTAGCAATTAATTTTGTCTTGTTGTTTAGCATATAGTGTCATAGTTTCTGTGTGCTAAAGACTAATGCCAAACATGCTCTTTCAATGGGGGTGTAGTTGAGTTCATATCCTACCAACTTCCGACTGATGTAGTAAATGGCGTGTTCCTTCCCTTGATCATCTGTTTGCACCAGTAATGCCCCCGATGCCACTGTAGTAGCACATATGTACAAAATGAGGGGTTTTCCAGGGTTAGGTGGCATCAAAACTGGAGGTGATGCATATTCTTTTAATTTTTCAAAGGCCTTTTGACAGAGGCAACCCCATTTGAATTTTGTGTCTTTACGTAACAAATGTGCAAATGGATGGCACTTGTCGGCTAGCTGTGAAATGAAACGCCTGACAAACTGGAGTTTTCCCTGGAGACTGCGTAGTTGTCTGAGAGTTTTTGGTGGAGGCATTTCCATAATAGCTTTTACTTTTGCGGGATCAACCTCGATGCCTCTGCAGGAAACAATGAATCTTAGTAGTTTTCCCGATGTGACGCCAAACACACATTTTTTAGAATTTAGGCGCAGCTTGTATTTTTCCAATCTTTCGAAGATCTGTTTTAGAATAGGGATGTGCTCTTGTCTTGTCTTGGATTTGCCTAGCAGATCATCCACATAGTCCTCCATAATTTTGTGCAAGAGGTCATGAAAAATTGTTGTCATTGCCCGTTGATATGTAGCTCTAGCATTTTCAAGGCCAAAAGGCATGACCCGGTAACAGAAAGTACCCCATGGTGTTGTGAATGCGGTTTTATGTTGATCCTCATCTGCTATCCTGATTTGGTTGTGTCCAGAAAACCCATCCATTAGCAATAGCATTTCATGTCCTGCTGTAAGATCCACAATCATATCTATGTTTGGGAGCGGGAAATCGTCTTTAGGACAAGCTATATTTAGATCTCGGAAATCTATGCAAATGCGGATGCCCCCAGTAGGTTTGCAGACAGGCACAATGTTGGAGACCCATTCAGCGTAGTCTATGGGTTTGATAAATTCTTCTTTTAACAACTTTTGAAGTTCTGCCTTGACCAAGAGAGCAATATGCAGGTGCATTTTGCGGAGTTTTTGTTTTACAGGTTTTGCATCTGGGCGGACGGCGAGATTGTGAACCACCAAGGCAAGATCCAACCTTGGCATATCGGAATAGGACCATGCAAAATTGATTTTAACCTCTGTAAGGAAGTTGATGAAGTCTTGTTTCTCGATTTCGGTGAGGGATTTGGCAATGAGCACATTTTTCGGAATGACTTTGGTGCCCATGTTGATGTTGTCTGTTTCTTCTATCAACAAATTTGATTTGTCCTGTGGAAGGTAACCAATGGTAGGGAGGTCAAATCCCTCATCGTCAAGTGCCTTTTCCAGGTTTTCACTTTCAGATACGCCCTTTGTTTTTATTTCTTGTTCATCCAAAGGCGCCTCAGGGAGGTTTTCACCTAGGAAATCATATCTTTTTCTTTTATTATCTTTTTTGTGGATAAGGGCATTGACTTGACTACCAAAGTATCCATTTTCGTGTAGTTGAATACCCTCAATTCAATTACAGTCTTCCATATTTTGTGTTGTTAGGAGAGCAATGAGAGCATTATCGTCGACGCAGATATCTAAATTGGGTTTGTCTCGTTGGCCCTAGTCAATGAGTTCAGGATGGACAAGATGTAGCTCATGTGAAGTGGGAGGGGTTATGGGGGTGATGCTATTGATGTAAGCATCGAAGAAGGTATCTTTCTCGTATTCATAAGGCATTTCGTGGAATTCCTCTTCGTCGGTGCTTTCGATATCCAAAGAAGGACTAGAAGGGGCACCAGCGATAGTAATCTTAGGCACCAGGGTGTACCCCAAGCCTCTATTGTATCTATAGGAGATAGGATTTATGGGTGCTTTTCTTCCTTTCTCCTCTGGTCCTAGATCGTGTCCTTTGTAACCCATTTTTTCAACTATGGCAAATGCTTTTGGATACATTTCTTTGGATATTCTTGTTGGATTATCATCCTCTTCCCGGTATAGCCATGAAGAAATATCTGCTTCGAGGTTCTCGTTATCAAGTGGGCCCCATTGCTGGAAGGTGGTGTTTTGGCATTGCATGACTAGTTTCGGGTCCTTTTTTAGCTCTTTTGGTTTACCAAATGACTTAGGAGAGAGAGGGAGGTTGCCTATTAATAAGACATCCTCCAATTTGTATTCTCCACAGCCATTGTCCAAGATCTTGATTTGATTATTTGGTTGGGATGATGTGGAGGCAACATTTGATGTGTCAAATGGAGGCATTGGCAAAGGTCTATTTAGTGGGCAATGATAGGGATGCTTCCCCTCTAATAGTTTGCAATATTGAAAAGGTTGGGGATCACCTTTGACAGTGATCACTTTTCCATTATAGGGGAATTTGATGCATTGTTGATAGGTGGAGGGTACGGCCTGCAAGGAATGAATCCATGGCCTCCCGAGGAGAATGTTGTAGGGGAGATCAAGATCGAGTACTTGGCAAGGGGTTTCAATTGTAATGGGGCCCACTTGAAGAGGTAAGATGATCACGCCCTTTGAAATTATTTCCGTATCATCATATGCCTTTATTGTGATCCTTCCTGATGTGTCTATCAGATCCTCAGAAAGTCCCAATTGTTTTATTAATTTGTATGTACACAGATTAAGCCCGGATCCACCGTCTATCAGGATACGTTTGACCTTATGCTTATGGATGAGAGCTTCGATGTGCAAAGGTTTATTATGGTCCTCATCTGCGGGAGCATCTTGGGAGTTAAATACAATGTGTTGCTGGGCAGCAAGGTTTCCAATGAGGGTTTGAAATTGGGTGGCGTTGATGTTATCAGGAACGCGTGATTGGAGAAGGGCTTGTTCCAAAATTTCTTTATGGACCGGAGAAGTCTTGAGAAGTTCCAAAATGGAGATCTACGCGGATGTATTTCCAAGTTGATCAAGGAGGTCATATCGATGGGTGGAAGACATGGGTGGGGGGTTTGGTGGGGGAGGAACTCCTTGGATGGTGACTCTTCCTCGACATGTAGTTGCATTACAGTCATTCTGGAAATGGGAGGTGGAAGGCGTAGCACCTTGAATGACTATTCTAGCCGGATTTGGTCTGCTTTGGGAAGGAGGAGGATTAACTCCTTGGATGGTTATGACATTGACATGATTGTCTGCAGGTTCAATGCGACTTACTAAAAAATCAAAACCGGTTACGTGATTAGCATAGTCATAATCCATTGCGTTAGATGATGAGCCTTTTCCTTTATCATGCTTTGGGAAGGGTTCCTGGTACATTTTGAGTTTGTCATTGTTATTACCAGGTTTTGCATTTGCTACCTCAATCTCACCTCTATTAATGAGATCTTGTATGTAGATCTTCAGTTTCATACACTTTCGTGTATCATGTCCCTTGATGCGATGGTATTCACAATACTCATTTTCATTATACCATCTTGGTTTAGGTTGATTGGGATCAAAAGGGCGAGTGATTGGGAAAACCATTATACCTGCTTGGACAAGTTTTTGAAACACCACTTCAATAGGCTCAGCAAGAGGAGTGAAATCTCTTGGAGTCCTATTATTCGATCAGGGTGGTCATCCTTGGATTGAGACATTGTTGTGAGGTTTTTGAGATTGATTTGAATTGTTTTGATTGTTGAATTGATGAATATTGGTGGTGGATTTTGGGGGAGCGGCCACGGTTTGGACCCGCTTTGCATCAGTTACACCATCATTGACCATGTTTTTATTTTTAGCCCAAAATTTTGGCTTGTCGTTATGATAAGAGGAAGAACTTTGTGATGACTTCTGGTAATTTTTCAAGGTTCCTTCCTCCAACAAGACACGTTCAAGGGCGAGGCCCTTAAAAGTCAATTTTTGGAAGGATTTGATACATTGAGATATTAAAGGTCTTGAAAGTTCAGGCACCAAGTTCTTTTGAAATAGTTCAATTTGATGTTGTTCTGGCATGTCCCACTGGAATTTTTTGATAAGATGTCACCATCTTTGTAGGAAATTGGCGAAGGTTTCTCCAGACCTTTGTTTTGTATTACATAGGTCCATCATAGAAACATCATTACCCATGTTGTATGCATAGTGGGCCACAAATTTTTCTGCCAAGTCTGGAAAAGAGACAATGGAACCTCGTGGTAAAGATGAGAACCATGCCAGGGCATCTCCCGTGAGACTCTTGGGAAAGAGTCTACGAAGATAAAGGTCACTATAGGAGACTTCTTGGCATAAGATGTGGAATTCTCGGACATGGTCGCAGGGGTCTCCTTTGCCTTCATACTTGGTGAATTTAGGGATCTCAAATCCCGAGGGATATGGTGCAACTGATATAGATGGGTTGTAAGGACAAGGGCAAAAATCTTCGAATGAGTAAGCTTTCCTTTTATTAGTCTTTTCTTTCATGTTTTTGATGATATTCTTCATGTCTTAAATTTCCTTGATGAGGTCTTGTTGTGGACTTTGATATTGATGAATTGTATCTGCCCCAAGAATTGGATGAACTAAAGAAGGTGCACCACCACCAATATATTGATATGATGAGGAGGTGGGAACGTGGGATGTGATGACTGATGTCGTTGGGGTTCGTGTGATAGTTGGTTGCGGTCCGCCAACTGTTGTGACGGGATTGAATGCAGTCTGGATAAAATTTGCAACATTGTTGGGAGAAAGGGCAGTTTGTGGAATAGAAATATGTGGTTGAATAGAAGGAGGTGGTATAGAAGTTTGTTGGAGAATGGATGAGATTGGATTTGATAGTGGTATGGATGGTAAGGAGGAAGAAGGCAGGATGGATGAGAGTGGATTTGATAGTGGCTTGGATGATTGATGGGGCTGCAATTGATTGAGTTTGAATAGTAGGTGCAGCACTTTGTGTGGGAGCGAGGTCTCCTTGTGGTTGTTGGACGAGAGCGGATCTATTAAATTCAGGTGGAAGTTGAGCTCCATGTTCAAGAAGAGTTTTCAGAAGTGCAGTAGGATTGTGTTTAATAAACTTTTCTATCATCTCTTGGTTATAAGAATCCGCTAGGAAAGTTTGCAATTCTGGACAAAGTTCATCTTGGTTAACCATGTCAAGATTTTGGCTTTGATCTTGATCACTTGGTTGCCCACTTTGTGTATGATCTTGCGTGGGATCTTCATATAGGACATCAATGTATGGCATGCCATATTGTTGATCAGCCATCTTTTTCTTTTGAGATCGAGTTGCGACCATACACGATATTTGTGATGAAAAGACTTAGGAAAAATGTGATGAAACGACTTAGAAAATTTGTGATGGAAGGATTTTAGAAACTTGTGATGAAAGGACTTAAGAAATTTGAGGATGAAAGGACTTAAGAAATTTGTGATGAAAGGACTTAAAAAATTTGAGGATGAAAGGACTTAAGAAATTTGTGATGAAAGGACTTAAGAAATTTGTGATGAAAAGACTTAAGAAATTTGAGGATGAAAGGACTTAAGAAATTTGTGATGAAAAGGACTTAAGAAATTTGAGGACGAAAAGACTTAAGAAATTTGTGATGAAAGGACTTAAGAAATTTGAGGATGAAAGGACTTAAGAAATTTGTGATGAAAAGGACTTAAGAAATTTGAGGATGAAAAGACTTAAGAAATTTGTGATGAAAGGACTTAAGAAATTTGAGGATGATTGATGAAGAAGGTATGGTAGTGATGGTTTAGAAGAAAACTTGATGACTAGGTTGTCTTTGGCATGAACATGAAGGATCTATTTAAATGGCAAGTTGTATGAAGGGATATGACCACCCTGATTTGGACGGTAGTAGGTGTTTCAAAGGACAAACTTGAATGTTGACGTAGAGGATAAACTCTTAGCTTCTCTCTTAGGCTTATGAAAAATGGGACGGACGGAGTTTTGATGCAATTTTGAACTTGGTGTGGGTAATGACTTGGACAATTTGTTTGTGTCTTGACAAATATTTTTGCAAAGTTTTTGGGGATAGTGATGTGTTTTTAGTCTACTCTTGGCAAGTATGTATCAAACAAAGCAAACACAATGATTAAATGCATATTATCTCAAAGACACTCATGCTCATATACAACATTCTTAAGGCTGGCAAGGACAATAGTCATTGAATCCCAATTGGTTTCCCATCTACGCTTACCCAGAGCGGACACTTAGATGCTTGACCCCACTGGCTCCCCTCCACGGCACTCACTTCTCGGGGCAGCCAAGCATCAATTCCCATGAAAACTCCTCATGGCGAACTTTGTGTCTCTACTAAGGGCCGTAAGAATATGGGCCGCTTCAGAGGTCCGACCTCCTGCACCAATGACTAGAGGGTTTTTGGCCACTATGAACAAGGTGTTTAGTAAGTCTTCCCGTTAGGAGCTACCCTTCGAAGTTGCGCAAGCGCAATTGAAGCCTATAACCCAACGAAGCACCAAGAACTTAGTAGTCACGCAAGCATGATTGAGATCTTTAGGATCCTACTAAGCACTCAATGTGAAAGTGAACTCTCATATAGCCCCAACCATTAACCCTTTCGTAGTCAATGGCCTATTTATTATAGTGAGTTGGGAACCCCAGGTCCGGGTGTACTCACTTGGGTCGTTCCCCTCTTACCTTCTCAAAGAGCAAGTTGGGAGGGCAGGCCCGCTAGAGGTAAACACACAATCAAACAAGAAAAGGTTGGAGGGTCTGGATTTCTGATCATCTAGTAAGACGAGAGCATACTTTCCTACCTTTATGCTTTTCTTAAAGACACATAAGACAATGGTTCATTCCATTTTAATTAATATCTAGGTGCCTAATTTAAATAAATGCACAATATTTGGTTGAATCAGCTAGGCAACCTGCAAAACCACTTGATTAGTAGTTTGAAAAATGGAGTCTTCAAAAAGCGTCCTGCAAAACAACTTGACTAGTAGTTTGGAAAAATAGTCTTCAACAAGCGTCCTGTAAAAATCAACAAAATGACAAAAATATTAATTTTTTTTATTTTTTGGGAATGAATAGAAAAACATGAATAAAAACTTTTTTACTAATGACAAATGTAGATTTGAAGAAAGCTTTGATGGATAAATGGGGTTTGACTAGGTTTTTACCACTTTCTAAGGGATAGGCAAGCGAAAAATGGGGATTTTGGAGGAGAGATGAAGGAATGGGAAAATTTGTCCAAGAGGGACAAAGAAGCAAAAGTTGAAGATGGATAATATGAGAAAAATTTGGAGGTGATTGGATGAAAAGGGAAGAAGTTATGGCAAACCCTAAAAATAGAGAAATATGAGATTTTGGGCTTCAAAAAGTGGATTTTTGAGATAAGGCCTCCAAGGAAGAAAATGTGGAAAATGGAAATGTGGAGAATCTGGTGAAGTTTGAAGAGAAATGGAGTCAAGATAAAGAAGATATGGCGAAAAAACAGAAAAAAATTTACTTTCTTTTTTTTTCCTTTTTTTTTAAAAAAAAAATTTTTAATTAACCCTAGATTTAATGGAACAAAAACCCTAAATTTAACAGAACAGAAACCCTAAATTTAACAAAACAGAAACCCTAGATTTAATAGAGCAGACAGAAACCCTAGATTTAACAGAGCAAATTGTCACACTAAACAGAAAAATAAAAATGTCAAAGGTCCGGATTTCTGATTGTCTAGATAGACAAGAGCATACTCTCCTACTTTCACACTTTCCTACGGGCGGACAGATTATATTTAAACAGAGAAAATAACAGGAAATAAATAAATTCAATGCAAACTACAGTTAGTGCCTAAAATTTTCAGACAGATTAACAGAGCAGACAGTAGCACTACACAGATAGAAAAGTGTCAAAGGTCCAGATTTCTAATTGTCTAGATAGACAAGAGCATACTCTCCTATTTTCACAGTTTCCTACGGTCAAAGCATCCAGTTATGCTAAACAGAATAGAAAAGTGAAAGGTCTGGATTTCTGATTGTCTATATAGACAAGAGCATACTCTCCTACTTTCACACAGATTATACTAAAACAAAACAGACAACAAATCAAATAACAAATCAGATAACAGAGTTGTCGTGCTGCAACAGAAATAGAAACATAAAAAAAAAAAAAAATAGAAACAGAACAGAATAAGGAGGAGTTGTCGTGCAGAAATGCAGAGCCACGATTCTGGAACCTGTGAAAAA
Source organism: Cryptomeria japonica (assembly GCF_030272615.1). NCBI lineage: Eukaryota > Viridiplantae > Streptophyta > Pinopsida > Cupressales > Cupressaceae > Cryptomeria > Cryptomeria japonica. The sequence goes on along the minus strand of NC_081406.1, from coordinate 368,055,175 downwards.
GATATATATATATATATTCTGCAATCACGCTATTCTGGAACCTGCGTCTCACAACTCACAAAAACCTTAAAAAAACAACAACATTAGTTTTCAGGGACGTGAGTCCCACCGAGCGTGCCAAAATGAAGAGGGGAAAACAGATTTGAAAGGTAAACTGATCAAAACATAACGAAATAAACATACAGAATGCTAAAATATCATTAAAAGACCATTTCACCTTGCTATTTTACCTTCTCCTTCGGATTGAGTTTGATGAAGTGAAGGCGCCCCTTGATAATGCTCCACTTGATGTGCTCCTTTGATTGCTGGATGTGGATGGCTCTCCAATATTGTGCACAAATGATTAGGATGAATGATAAGGATGAGATGATCAAGTTACCAAGATGATTTCCTGGGCTCAAAAGGATAGCATAAGCTTACTGGATTTCAAGATGTTTTGAATGAAGGGATGGAACCCTATTTTATAGGAAGAGGAGAGGAAAACAGATGGCTAGGATGAATTCGAGATAAAGGGCTGAGATTTACTTGTGAGGTCACACAAGGTCCAAGAGAGGATGTGGAGACCAAGAAATATGCCTTAAAGGCATTTCGTATCTCCACACTCTACAAGATGCATTGGAGGAATTAAAAATTCTCCAAAAATGGATATTATGGGGATTAGAAGAATAAAAAGGAATTAAAAATTCCTTGGGAGAGGGAAATGCCTAGAGGAATGTGAGATTTTGAAAATCTTACATTCATCTAGAAAAAGAGCATTTAAAGCTAGTGGCTGGATGAAAGGACAAAGAGTTGACTTTGTGGCTAATCACGATGATTAGCCATTAACGACTCATTAGGAGGGGAATTAGAGGAAATGTTAGGTGGGATTTATATTTGTAGGAGAATTTGACTAGGAGAGAGAATGAGTGGAGGGAATAAAAAATTAGAAGAATAATGTTTAAGTGAGTTTAGGGAGTTTCTAGAAGAATTTATTAGGTTAATGATGAATTAAGAAGATGATTTGTAGGAATCATGTAGGTTAACTAATTAATTGTAATTAATTAGCTAAGAGGAAGATTTGTGAGGATTTGATTTTTTAGAAGAATAAAGAAAGGGATTGATTTATTAAATAAATCAATCATATGCTATAGTGACAATATTAATTATATTTAATTAATATTGAGAAGAATTTTAATTAACATAATTAATTAATTAATTATGTGAGGAATTAAAAATAATTAAAATTATTATTTTTAAGTGTCTACATGACCCATCGACAGGGATCAACTAACATAACATAACATTAAAAACCCGGAGCAGACAGCAATAGGAAAGCACGTAGACAACAAAAAGACAGAACCTAGGACATCAACTGAAATCTAAATACTATTCATAATTTCCTTAGCGTGAACAACCATTTGTTTCATGTTGTTCGCTGAGGTCTTCAGATCCTCAACTCACGACCTTTGATGTCGCCCTTAATCTTTGTGTTGGCTCTGGTCCTCCTATCATGACCCTTCTTGTCCAGTTGCTCTTTATCACCATCCTTCTCGGCATTGTTCTCGAACCTATTGATAATGATGTTCATGTTGTCCACCGACGATTTCAGAATTTGGAAATTTTGGTCAGCAATCTTCTTGACATTGTGTTCCAACCTGTCAATTCTACTGCCGAAATCATTCATTTTGATTTCCATTTCCTTTCTATCTCCCATCTAATTGACCTTTTTTTCTGTAGCTATGATTTTTCCAACCATACATTCAATAGCTTCCACATTATGCAAAACAACAACCAATTCTTTAACATGTTCAGCCAAGGGCTTGTCACCAACCGTAACTCTAGCAATAGCCTGCGTATCTATTTTCAAACTATTGATATCCTTCACCATGGTCGCGATGGTCTCATAGAAGGCCTTAACAATATCATTGTCACCACTACCACTTATATCCCCTTTATCCTCCTTATTCAGACTTGTGGTATTCACGACCTCAATGTTGTCCATAATCGGGTTGCCCTCCCCTTCTTTATCCTGACTCTCAACCTTCTCTTTTTCTTCAGCCTCCTCCTCAGAATCAACCAGAATATGGTGATATCAGAATTATTACCCTTTTTAGTGTTCTTTCTCTGAACCTGTTTTCTAGTAGCTTTCCCTTTCTTTTTTTTAACAATTTTTTTCTCAAAGGAGTCGGTTTCATAATCTGACATACCTGATTCCACAATAATCCTTCTCTTCTTGGCCCTATTCCTCCCTTTTTTGCTAGTTTCTTCCGATTCTCCCTCGGTCTCTGATTCAAAGTTAAAACCGCTAGCTTCACTCTCCGGTGTCACATCTCTTGCATTTTTGCTCTTAATAGGCTTTTCAATGCACTTCCCCTTGAGCATTTTATAAACCAGGACCATAAGCCCTTGATGGAGGGCATGATCACCCTTAGGGTCCTTCTGGATCTCCTTTATATTATGATCCATTGAGCATGCAAGGTAATAGGGAAGGCTAACCTTTTTCCCGTGATGGAAATGGTTGAGTAAAATGAAGTGATGCCCATAGGCTCTGGTAAACCTACCATTTAAGGTAATGTATTCAATAGAAGCGAATAAGACAAACCTCCATGGCCTACAAATTCTCTTCGGGGCATGGTAGGAGTTGTCGATTTTAATCATCTTTCTCCTCTCTTCATCCGTAACAGGAAACTTGTCTGCTGCTTTATCTGATATAACTCTGTCCCAGTAAAATTTCATTCCCTCGGTCGTCATCCCTGTGGCCTCGACGATGACCTCTTCGTCAACATTCATCATCTGGGATCCGATAATAATTTTGTCATTTTTCCAGTTCTTGATGAAATAACTAGTGATTGTGGGATCTTTCCCACTTAGCCGTTCCATGAAAACATTCAAACCCCCCTGCTGAAGGATATCCCAGACTTCTTTGTTCTTTCTCCATTCAGAGTAGGAAGTAGGTTCAAATCTTTTCTTGTTACCTCCCATTTTTTTGGCACCTTCCTTGCAATTCCTTCTCTCAACTTGATAGCCTCTCCTCTGGTTTCTGTGGTTATTCAGTGATAACACCCAGAATCTGTGCCAAATAATAATGATAAGACACCTATATAAATGCTCATTATCTTCGAGAAAATCTTGCATCAAAAAAGGTGGAAAGGTCATTAGAAATAATGATTTAAAGTACCACATTTCCTTGTCTGGCTTCGGTCCTGGTTGAGCAAGGATTTCATTTCACTTGCAATCTCCATTTCACCATAACTAGTAATGATGTCTCCCGATTGGCAAGCCAGGTTGGCTGCCCAGTCAGCACAGGAGTTGGCTTCCCTATACACATGTAAAAACACACATTTCAAATTCTTCGCTGATTTTCCTAGTTGCTTTAATAGCATTACTAATTTACCAAGAAGGCAGGAATTTCATATTTAAACAATTGATTATGTTTAAGGAGTCTCCTTCACACCAAACTTTAGTGAATTTGGCTTCCTTGGCAAGGATCATCCCATGGTAAGCCGCCATGGCTTTGGCAACATGATTAGTCTGATTTCCTATGGGAATACATTTTATGATTTTGCATATTCCCCATTCATCCCTTAGGACCACGCCACATCCTGCAACACCCGGGTTACCCTTTGAAGCCCCATCAAAATTGATTTTCATCCATCCCCTAGGCGGGCTGATCCATATCACTCCCTCTCTAGGGTGGCTCTGAAAGCACTCTTGAACCTTTAATCTCCACTTTTTGTAGATAAATTGATCATTCATATCGTGAGGATTATCCATACCGCATATGATGTTCATATTTTCCACTATACTTCTTATTTTTTCAAACACAATTTTAGCCTTAGTAGTCTTTTCTCTGAAAATTCTATCATTTCTCTCTTTCCATATGCCCCAACACATGTGAGGTAAAGCAATTTTCTATAATAAGGTAGTGGTTTTAT